>NW_024609880.1:50475055-50767732 GCF_016920785.2 Ixodes scapularis | reverse complement strand
GGAGGAATACGTGGTTAGTTGAGAAATTGCGCTATTTGTTGTCCCCACACCTCGGTGTTTACCCAACACAAGGCCTGTGGACATCCCATGGGCCTTGTAGGCATGTTGGCGACTTCACGTAAAAATACTAACAATACACGAAGTGACGTTTATTGTTAGTGCGAGATCTCTCCCAAAACCAGTCTTCAGAGAACGTGAGCTTGACCCACTTCGGCTCTTGTGCTGAGCTGGGCATACGCACCGTGCATGCTGCACTCTACAGGCCGGCCGGAGTGGTAACAAAAGAGCCCCTGCTTCCCCTCGGGCGACCGGAGAACACGAACTCCAGCCGAACGTTGACGCGGCGTCCGGTTAAGTCGGCCCGGTCTATAAACCGACACGCTGTTTACAAACAAGCCCGCGCTTGCCCACACCAGGTGTGGGCACTGCGCATGCGCAGAAACCGAATTCGACTGAACTGAAGCTTTTGCGCACGCGCAGTACCATCGACAGCGCCACCGCAGCTGCGTGACGTCAGGGACGCGTGTTGGTCTATACTAAAGCTCCCTAATAGGGAGTTTCAGTAGACCGTGTTCTCCCCCTCCGCTAACCCTCGGCTACGAAGAAACCGCCACTGCGCCTGCGTGGCCTTGACTGTAGAGTTCCGGGTAGAGGAGGGGGAAACATGGTCTACTTAAACTCACTATTGTTATTTGTTGTCCCCATCTGTGTACTTCTAAAATTAGCCACTTGGGGCGCCACTTCGCGGGATGAGCTTAACCTGCTTTTCTTGACCATTGAATGGAGTCATTTACCCCTGTCTCACTTACATCCTCTGTTGACTGTGCTCTTCTCGTGGAAGCGTTGCAAACCATGTAATTCCCATTGTTCAACTGTTCTGTGTTTTCCATTGCTATCATGTTTGTTTTCGCACCACTCATCTCTGTAATGCCTCTAGCCCCGAGGGAAAAATAAATAAATACATTCACAATTTCTTCGCCCTGTATCACATGGCATATCATACCAATACCAAATGCTGCTCGTTAAAAAAAAATCCTTCAAATACAATTTTATTTTGATTGCAGTTAACAAAAACCAAGCGAATCCTCTTTTTTTTTTCCTAAAATATGTTTTGAGTTGAAAGTCGAGCGACTTCCTGTTCCTGTTCATTACTTCAAGCGAAAAAAGGATTACATTAGAGCTTCCGAGAAATTACGAACAGAGAGCCTCGCTAAAACGGGAGTGGCGGCGTGCATGTCGCAAAACCTCGCGCTAATGACTTTTCGCCCCGCACTATTTTTACCCCGACGATGGCATTGAGAAAGGCCGACCCTGTTCAGCAGCAGCAAGGAGTTATTCCGAGCGCTAGGTGGGGGCGGTGGTTCGGGAGCGGGGTATTAATTGTGCCTCCGCCGGGCATCAACCCATGCCGTTCAATCGACGACTGACGGAAGCTCTGATAACACTACGCAAACACCGTCGACGACATCGCAGCGTAATCTGCGGAACCCGGTTTTGGCCTTTAGTTTTGGCGGCCCGTTTTGGGACCGGAAGTTCGTTAGGCGGTAACATTCCCCGGCAAGCTTGAAGGGTCACACGAACTCAAAATAAGTTCCTTTTGTTTCCTGTGATTTTTGTTTTAATGATTCTCTATTATGCAAATATTCGTGTTTGTTTGTTTTATCCATATAAAAGCTTGTTACGACTACGTCGCGCGCGGTATGTAGATTACTGATTATGTGTGCTTTTTAAAAGTATGTCAAAAAATCTCTAGATCGTCGTTTTTTTAATGTTTAGATTTTTTTTTTTTTTTTTTTTTTTTTTTTTTTTTTTTAATATACACTTTGGGGAAAATAACACAGCTTTACGTCCGGGGACCGGTGCTCAAAGAGGAACCCAATGCCGGTCCCAGCGCGCGGCCGACGGCCGCTAGCAGCGAGGGCGGTCGCTGCGCCGGTTTCGCCAACGCCATGCCAACGACGATGATCCCGGTATCCAACAGCGCTTATCGGGAAGCAGGGGTCCCCAACAAGACACTGCGGCCAAGCGAGCCGTGGGCACACAGACTGAGAGCCAAAGGAGAATCGGGAGCGGAGTCATCTCCGCTCGGAGGAGGGAAGGCCCGACTGTCCCGCGTGATCTCGCCGTCTCGCTGGTTCCCGAAAACGGGAGACGCGCGGAGGAGTGCGAGAGGGAAGGCCAACATGGTGGCGTCAACCATTTCGTCGTTTACCCTGAGACTGGGGTTTTTTTTTGAAGAGCAGAAGTAACAGAAAAAACAGAGAGGTCGCAAACTCAGTTTGAGACCTGTCTGTTTTTTCTGTTACTTCTGCCGGGACGTCCGCGGCTTACGCCTTCTCGGGGCAGGAAAACCAGTGGCCACCACAACACTCAAACTAAGATAAAAAGAAAAAGTGCAAGGAAGTGGTTTTATTGACATTGTATCGACAGGTGAAGTCCAGTAACGTCAATAGAACCCCCCTTTCCCCCCCATCGTCAACACCTCTCCAAGTCCATGCATGGACATTTCCTATGCATACGTGGACATGGACATTATGTGGATATTCCCGTTAAATAGGACTACACATTTTTTGAAAAGCCAGAGACGGCGGACGAAAATGAGGGCAAACACAGAAAGTTAAGACGTTTTGTGTTTGTCGCCTTTCTCCGTCCGTCGTCTCCAGTTTTTCCAAATATGTGTAACATAAACCAACTCGCCTGTCTAATCACTCTTTTTTTTTAAATATGACTACTCACCAAGTTTCTCAGTTGCTTTGTATTATGCGTATAACGTTTAATGAGTTTGTATTCCTTGTTATGTCAAGTCGGTGTATTTCTTTTTCTTATTGTGGTTCTGAAGTTTTTTTGTTTGTTTTTTAAGTCTATTTCGCTCAACTAAAAATAGTCACTTCATAGTTATATAGGGGAGTTCCGGGTATATTTTTATAGTCACTGGTTTGCCTCAAAGTTGGTTCAAATCATTAATATACACATCTGAACTCGTAACCCAAATTGCAAGTCACAATAAGTGTTTTTCGCGAAAGTATTGGATCTTCAGATTTGGTATGAGCCACTAGGCAATCGCGTTATTGAAAAAAAAAAAAAAAAACGATTACAATCACAATCACGCTTGGTTAAAAAGTATTCAATTAGATTACTTGAGAGGAAAAAGGAATTGGCCTTTCGTACTGTCCATTATTGAATTATAATCGCCGAATGACAAGCTATATTATAGTGCACTGATCTTCTCAAACATATCGGTGCACGGTCAATGAAACTGGTCGGAAAAAAAAATACACGCGAACCGTATCACGTTGCACACAAGTAATTCGGGCGTTTCTCAAGAAGCTCGGAGATTTCGGTTCTTAGCACAACATTTAAACTCAATGGACTTCTGAGCGGCATCCACAACAGATAAGAGATGTATATAAACTGTCCAAAACTACCTTATATTCAGAGTATGTTAGAACCATGCTTGGCAACAAACGTTGACAATGTGTTTAGGCCTCGATTTATATTACAAAATGTGCGACGTGCGACGGATGGGAAGAACTTTAATTCCTCCTGTCAGGTGTGCACTCCGAAGAGTTGTGGGATAGCAAATATCACTGCGGCGGTGCTGCTTGGCGCATAGGTGCTTTGCGGTCTCGTCGAACTCACTGTGCTGCACACTCGTGGCCCCTCTGCGGCGTTGGGCGGGGTCTGTGGGGCCATCTCTCCATGACGGTCTCTCCTTGGTCGTTTTTCTTGAAATTTCCATTTAATCCAAATATACAATTCATTTATTTTTAATTGACCTTAAATCGGTAGTGCCTATACAGGCAATACCGTTCCAGGACCTTATATTTTTCATTTTTTTAACTTCCTCATCATAACTCATAGCTCATGTCAGGTGTGCTAAATAATCGATGCTACACGATTTCGCGGTGGATGCACATTTGAAGATATTCCAAATTGTTCTGATTTATCGTACAGAAACAACTTCCCAAGCTTAACGAGAAAACGGCGAGTGTGCAGGCGAGCTGGTGGATATGTTGATCATGTTGAAAATTACCCGAGACTGTGGTAAAAGATGGGACACGTCGTGGAAGAAAAAGGACACACAGGAAGAAGGACGTCTCAAAGTTTTACGAAGCTCTTTTACCACAGTCTTAGGTAATTGTCAACATTCCCAAGCTTCTTGCTGGTTGGGCTTTTCCTACACAGATTACCAATAATAAAGCCCACACTTGAAAGATGACGCCGAGAACACCTGTATTGAACCAATGATGTGATGCGTCTAGTGCGTACGTTGGAAAGAGACATCGGCAGACGAACCATAACGTCCAACGTCTCAGTTCACCCGCAGGATGGTGCCGCGCCGAACAAAGTCACTTAGGTCGTATATCAGTAGGTGACAGTAAATGGACGACCAGGTCTACAATATTATAAAGTGCGAAAAAAAATCATTTATTGCTAAAATAGTGGTTATTACTTTTAGGGGGGAAAAAAAAAGACAAAAAGCTCGCGATTTTGTTTGACCGTGCACCGAAACGCCCTACACCGAAACACCGATTACCAAAAAAGGTGCACTGAGAAGGGGATCCGGACATTTCGGTGTAGGACGAAACGTCCTACCCCGAAATGTCCGGATCTCCTTCTAAATCCAGCACTTTTGGTAATCCATCCCTCTGTTGGAAGCTTGGTTCGGCACGAAACTCTGGGACACAAAAGGCGTCTCTAGAAAGGGGAGGGCAAACATTTATTTGTACGAGCTTGAGGGCAAAAAATAAACCGCAATGACAAAAAAAAAAGCAAAAAAAAAAAAAAAAAAAGCGATGGAGCAAACCGGATTTAGCTACGTCGCTTCAAGGCACGTTCGCACTCGCTGGTTTCACGTCCACCCAATTTTCCACAGAAAATCACTCAAAACTTGAATTCAGACAATTTTTTTTTTTATTCTTGTGGAATGCCGGAAGGTAACTATCACAGCTTAGCTGCCTCATTATCTGGTATTGAATATCTCGGGGGGCACCAGAATGTAGAAATGCTTTCAACCGGAATAATATTTTTATTTATTTATTTATTTACTCCTTTTTTTTTTTTTTTTTTCAGCGGGGAGGAGAAACAGTTTGAAGGGTGAATAAAGACGTAAATGCAGCATGAACCATCAACCTTTGTACTGAAACCTCTGGGGAGAAGTCAGGCTTCACAGTGCCAGCTTTAAACCCAACGGACCACTTACAAAGAGACTGACCTCCTTTCGTACGGGTCGGTAACAGTCGTTTCATTTTTTGTTATTTTCAGGATTCAGATGCTGATAACGTGGGCACATCGCAGCTAGTTCCAACTGTGGTGGCATAGCCTGTGGTGGCCAACTAGTCGTAAACTCGGAAACCGAAGAGTAGTGGGGGGCGGGGGGGGGGGATTAGGAAAGGTTTCAAGTACTTTTACTACTTCTAATGAGTACCGTAAAAGTTTGGGCTCTACTGGCAACGTTCAAAACGTGACGTCAAATAAAGTATGGGAGCCATGGAGGTAGGCAGCTTCTGGAGACGACATGATGCCACCAGAGGTGAAGCCGGAAGTGTGGCCCCCGAGGGTGACCAAAACAGCTGTGGTTTTGGTCATCGTTCAGGGCGTGTCCATCCACACTTCCTGGTTTTTCCTCTGATGGCGTCATGCCACCTCCAGAAGCTTCTTACCTCCATGATGGGAAAAGTCCAGCTTGTTCTAAACGAATTGCAAGACGTTTTATGGTGGGAAATGAACGCCGAGGAAGCTCAGTGCAACCACTCATCTCAATTGTAGTAGGCTGGATCGCGGATCGGGAGCCCATCAGTGGCACCACTGGGGGTCATTGTTTGACACGAGGCAGTACACGCAAGTCTATGGGAGATACACACAAAAGTTGGAATATTGAAGCTTGAAGCACGCGGTGCTCGAAGGAGAGTATTTTATGATGTGCTGCGATCATTATGGGTGGCAGAGAAAAGCTCACCGGAGAAAAGCTCACTGCAAAACCGGCAGATGCGGAGAAAAGCTCACCGGCCTTTGAGCGGATGCGAAGAAAAGCTCACCAATTTGTTTTTAATTTTTTCTTAGCTTAGCGGATTGTAATCAGTAATTAGTAATCACCCATTCTGTATATTAATGGCGCCGCATGCATAAAAGCAGAACAACGAACACCCGTAAAAAAGACAACAATTTATTGGCAGCTTGACAGTGCGCCGTCAATAGCTCTGCCAGATAAAGACGTTTGTTTTTTGCGAGCTAATATGAATAGCGTTGTGTGAACCGTTTCAGCTCCGAAGACTGCGTGGTGCCTGATAGATAAGTAGATGATTGTTGATGTAATCAGTCTCGGCTATGCTCTTTTCTTTCTGTTACTTTTCACTAATAAAACTTTAGTTGCGAGAACATCTTCGTCCTGCCGTGGTTGTTGTCTACTCCGTCTTCGTCGTTCGAGCAGTTTTCATAATTTCTAACGTTTACCAGCTCCCCCAATTCGCTACCTTACTTACAGAAGACTAGTTTTTATATAGGTCACGAGTAACATCGGTAACAATGTGCAGCTCTGAAGCTCATTGGTGGCTCACCGTAGAAGGGCACTATCACACAAAGGCAACGCATGGAAACACCAGCACGAACGGCTAGAAAATGTACATGTCCGTGGAAGAAAGAAACCTCGATGTCCTGACAATTCTATCCTGATTTCAAAGGTGAATCAAACCTCCAAACAGATTTTCGGGCACCGCGTTGTTGCGCATGCACTTTCGGATTTTTAGCATTTACTTATTTTATTTATTTCATATACTGCCAACCCTTGCGGGTTATAGCAGGAGTGGATACAGTAATACATAACACAGAATACGGCTTACACAAGAAATTGCAGTTTACCTTTGTAGGTTTTAGGCAGATGCTTATTAAGTTTTCGAACTTTTTCCTATTCTTCAAGTTCATAAAGTTTTCAGTTAGGCTTTCGTTGGAGTTGCCCGCAATTAATAATTTGGGAGCAATATACCCAATAAGAATTTTTAACAAATATTACAAAAATTCTTTTTTACGAAGCTGACGATTTCTAATGATAATAAATTGATATATGTCGCACATGATCCAACAGCCTCCATATGAAAAGCAGAAGAAAAATATCGGTGAGGCTTTTCCCCGCATACACTCGATGGCCGGTAACCGGACAAAAGCTCATCGGACAAAAGCTCACCCGTTTTTTCACTGACCCGGACAAAAGCTCACCTCATTTTTTTTTTTTTTTTTTTTTTTGCTACTCCGGGTGAAACACGGGCTGGGATAAAGTACGGACGCGATGGACATTCCGCCATTTTTATGAGAACTGGCATCTCATCCCATGCAAAGGTGTCGACAGAGAAGTCATTACAGGCAGAGAAGCAACGATTTGGGACCAACATTTAGGTCACTGAAACTGAATGGAGCTGATAGGATCAAGCTTGCTTGACTCAAGGTATGTCGGAGCACCCGCGTGCCACGCCCAAGAAACTTCGTGAACCGAAATTTTTGAACCCGAAGTGTGACCGAAGAAACTAAGTCACCCTTTCTTGACCTCGCTTTTTCATTGCGCTTCTGCCACGCTAAACGCGCACATAAAGATTAGGCACAATGTCTCTTCATTACGAATCCATGGGTTTTCTTTAATTGAATATATCGTTGTATTTTAGTGTTGTACGCATGCACCTAAGTTGTCCGTACACGTGTTAAGACTAACATGAAATTTTCTCTTGGTGAGCTTTTGTCCTGGTCTGTGAAAAAATGGGTGAGCTTTTGTCCGGTGAGCTTTTGTCCGGGATTCCGATGGCCGGTGAGCTTTTCTCCGCATCCGCCGGTTTTGCGGTGAGCTTTTCTCCGGGATTCGATCATTATATCGGGTGTTTTGGAGATGAAATCCGTAATTGTTAAACGTTCGAACGCCGATAAAAAATGTGTTGGGCCATGACCGATTGTGCCAGCGTCGCTTGCTTCAGTTGCTAAATAAATGACCCATTCCACAAATAAACGACAGGCTCCGGTTTTAGTTCGCAACGGAAGCCCTCACTGCAGTTCAAAGCAAACGCTTACATCAGAAGTGCTCTACAAGCGCTTGAAACAATGCGAATGTCTCCAGTAAAGGCCTTCTAACTTAGCGTCTGCTAAGCTCTGATGACTTCGAGATCACGAAGGTCTCCACGTTGGCTTCGGCAACCCTTGTCTTATTAAACCGCATCACAATTTACGCCCAACAAAGTCGCAACCCTCGACCCTCAACCAAAAAATATTATATAAAAACAAGGGAGTTTCCTAACGCTTTTGATATTTGCACCTAGATATGAAGACACGATAAAAGTTTCATCGTCGTTGGAGCTTTCCCCGGCTGCCGGGGCCCGGTGGTGCCGCTCGACCCCCTGCAAGACAAGCATCGATCCGCGATCCAGCCTACTACAACAGCTATTTTGAATTTGGAGACAACAAATAGCATGCCAGGAAGAGTACAGCGTACGTATTCCGAAAACGCGCTCAAATTAAAATTAAAAAAAAAAAAAAAAAAAAAAACCTTCAAAAGCTTTTTTTTTTTTTTTGGCAGTGAAAATTATTATGCGATTCTGCTACGATGTGCTCAAGGACGTTGTAAGTATACTAACAGCGGGGCACACCAATAATTGTTTGCCTTATTAAAATAAAAAAAAATACAAAAGACTACTTCGTAAGAGGATCACCGTAAAACCAGCAGCCCCGAAAATACAGAAGAAAAAAAACACTCACTGGAGAAAAAAAAAAGCGTTTTTAGACCTTTCTTTATTTTATTTTTAGTAACCCTCCGCACGCGCCCCGAGGCTTGCCAAAGAGCACATAAACCTCGTGGACAACTTTCTGTGGCTATGCTGTCAAAGATTCAGGGGATTCAGCTCTCGCCGAAAATGCTAGCGCCATCCCGACCAGTGGAATGTCCACGCGCACGAACTGAAGCCATGTTCCCCGAACTCCAGGGACAGCTTAGAAACGCGTACCACAGGTCCGACTGGTTGCCTTCAAACCGCTAAGCACCCTGGCATACAACGCTTATCTCCCTCAATCTCTCGCACAAAGACTGTGTCAAGGACGGCCTCCCAACGACGAGTGTCAGTCGTGGACCGATAGCCCCTTACAACCACCCAGCCAGGCATCTATTTTTAACATGCTCCTTGCCCTAGGCAAGCCTCCACAGGTGCTGGACTCATATCGGGAGGCAGGGACGCAGGGACTGCTTCGTTCAATGCCCTCTCTCGGGGAGCTTTCAAGTACAAATGAGAACGGATGTCTGGTGGGTTATTGACTTAGCAGAAAGTGCTAAGATTATGACAGAGGTATTTCCTTTTGTCTGCATGAGGTGTGTCAGGCATTGGGCAAAGTTCAGGCCGGACACTACAGGGGAACACTTGCAACTTTCGACGATTAGATGATGCATCCAGGAGTACACATCAGCATGTACCAAAGGTAAAGAAAATAGTGGAATTAGTCTGCACTAGATTTAGGACATGCAATTTAATTGCTCTAGTTTACATGTTTGGCATACCTCAGCTAGCTACTCTGTTTTGTATGTGCAGTAAGCAACACACATACAGACTGTGTTTGTTTTGAAAGTAAAGAACCCATTGTGCAGCCATAAGGATAAGAAATGAAGAACAAAAGAAACGAAAAGTGAAGGTTATGCCTGCATCCATACAGCTTCCTAAAAGCGTAGTGTCCATACTTTTCCTGGCTTCGCCCCTCCTCTGTTCTTTGTATGGGTCATTTTAACCGAGTAGGTTGCGGTCTCTGCATGTTGGTGCGCTATCAGTCTCCTGTGAAACTACCTGTCAACGACATCGAATGTTCGAATATCCAGAGCTCACCGAGTCTCCAAAGAAAGTTTCCCCTGGATGTGACCTTCACAAAGGGTCGTCGGTACTTGGAGCATCATAAGATTGAAGGGCAGGTGCCCCTTTTTTTTCATAAAAGGGGACAGCAGAAAGTGCCAAGATCCCTGGGGAGCCATCAGCACTGACAAGGAACGGAACACAAGGTTGTTTTTCTGGCAATAAAGCTCTTTTTTAATAAATTTCAAGAAAACAGCACAAGTTTACCGCGGGTCATGTACACTAGAAACAACTCGCATAACAAAAACGTTTCATTTTTAGCAAAAAAAAAATCTGGAAAAACATTTTCGCGCTGTTATCATACATGCACATTCCATAAGAAAAAAAAAAATATTAACACGCGAAAAACCCGTGTTAGACTAAATTTGTTGGTTCTTAGTTTGTTGTTTACAGATCAGCCATCTCCGACAGCATTACGTATTTACACTATGTACAGCCTCCTCTGTCTACTTCTTTCACGATGTGCTTAAAACTCCATTTGGGATACCCTCAACTGATAGAAAAGAAGAGACGGTAGTACGATACACCCGTGGTGAGTATTTTCCGCGACACTGTTGTACAGCAACATGGAATGTTTGCGACTTTCCTTTAACGAAAAACCGGACATTTCAACTTCCTCCCCGCAAGCCACCTCAATACTAGGAGGAAAAAAACAAAAACACATACCACGCTATTACCGGAGAGACCGACCGGTAGCTCTAAATGCAAAAGTTACCGCTGAAGCTGAAGTTATGGGCCAACAATGGCGGACGACGCTCCTCCTCTTCTCTTACATAGACCGTTAGCTAACTGTTACGCCCGCCGGATTCGCAAAATGAGCAACGTAGCAATGGGGGAGATCTCCCCCCGAGGAACGAGATTAAAGAAAAAAGAAACAATTTGCTAAACTTGAGAGAGCAGAGAAAAAGCAATAAAATAAACGGCGGCAGGCGAAGCGAAATAACTTAGACACCACTGGCCCACATACGGGACCTTACGCAGCCATTTTAGCGGAGCAAGCCAGCCAGGTTCACCCGGAAAACGAAAACTTCCCGCTAGAAAGAAAATACGAAACTGCCGAAGTCTGGTGCGCCGCCGTAATCTTATATTCCCTCATAAAAAAACAACAAAAAAAAAACACCTCAGTTTTGGAGCGATCGGCGAAGCAGAGAATGAACAGGTAGAAGACCGAAAAAAATTACGCAGAATCACAACAACATAACCAACAGCTACGGCGTTTTGTTTGATTTTTTTCTTTGACTATAGTGATAGTTACAACCAAATGGGGGATGCGGCAAAAAACTTGTCTAAAAACAGTCCCTAGAAAATTGCGGGATATGATTTTGCAGCGCCTACAATAGCTCTCGCGATCACTGGCGGTAAGCAAATTTTTCGTTTCTCAATGATGACTCGCAGTTCTTACGGAGGGGAGGGGGGTCAGGTCGGTCACAGGCTGCATAGTTTTCTAGCAGGCGACAAAATCCGTTGCGGAGGAGAGCGAACAGCTGGTTTGCAGAGTCGATGACGAAAACAAACCATCCGCTGCCGTGTCAAAAACGCACCTCCTCTCGCGAAGACTTGCAAAGCAAAGAGGGAGGGTAGATGACCGACTGATGGAGCGGTGGCGGAAGCAGAGATGTCTAGCGTTGGAAATCCACGTCTCACGTATCGTAGTAGTAGAGAAAAAAGTCACACAGGGAGGAGAGTCCGGCAAGGCGACGAGGGGCGTTCGCTAGACAGCACTGGAAAAGTCCGGCGAGCGTCTGGGAGCGCTCTCAGAGCGACGACGCGTCCACTTCCTCCTGGTACCTGCACGCCAGGTAGTCGGCGGAGTCGGCTAGCTGGTGGAGGATGGCGTGGAGGCCCTGCAAATGGTGCCGAAAGGCTGCGGCCAGGTGTAGGCTGTGTTCGAGGCTGTCGGCTCCCCGATCTGTCACTACGCTGTCCACGTCGGAGTCAGTGTCCGACGTCGAACCCGTCGATCCCAGCGAGTCGTCCGACGGTTGCCGCGTGTGCTTGGGCGGCGGCCTCATGAGCGCTCCCGTGAGCGGGATCGCGGCCGACGTCGCCGCCGTGCTCGGTCCCCAGAGCAGTTCGTTCTTCACGTCGTTGAGCATGTTGTAGAAGGAGTAGAGGTCCGTGTGGGTGAGGTTGGCCGGGGGCGCCCGGCCCGCCTTGTCCGTCAGATCCATGTCGCGAAGTCGGGACGGCACCAGCACCGTGGCGTCCATGTTGTTCACGGACTTGACGAAGCGGTCCATGGCACTCAGGATGCTCTGCTGGGAGCATGTAAACGAGTCCTCGTTCCTGCTCGCACGGCGGCTGCTGCTGCCGCTCGTGCTCCGGTGGTTTACGTCTAGCCGATACATCTGTGGGCCGTCCAGCGCCGATACCGGACCGCTGACCGTAGGCACTCGCTTCAACTGACCCGTGCCGACGTCGAGGGACTGGGTGCCTGACTGACCTGCGTACGACTGTCGGCGCGACTTTTGACTCCCTCCAATGGCGGAAAGTCGCCGGGGGCTCAGGCTATTTGCACTCTCCATTCGACGAAGGGGGAATTCGTGGTCTCTCCCAAGAGGCGGGTCGGCCGATCTACGCTGCGTACGCCTCGATTGACCACTTTTTTTATGTCCCCACGCCAGCTCCGGCCGGAACAGGCACCGCGCCGCAGACGCAGACGGACCGGTACCACTCGCGCCGCCGGGGGGGTGGGCAGGCGCCGCGGAGGGGAGGCCTCTGACGTCGCCCGGCGACGCGTGGAGCCCCCGCGGGTCGTTCGGCAGTCGGGTCTCGTACGGGAAGCCGGCGCTTACGTGAGAGCCGATGACGACAGCGGGAATCACAGCTCACTCCAACGGCGGCCCTAGAGGAGCCGCGGCGCCTGCCTCCCCTCGTTCTCCCGGAGTGGGACAGGTCCAGTTCCGGCGAGATGTCGGGCCACTATCAGGTGATGGTTGCGGCTTCCCATTGGCTGGCGCGCTCGCCTCAGCGCGAGGCCCGCCCCGTCACGTGACTTCAAGTGTACACGTGCAAGCCGGCGCGCTCTGTGCGTGGATCGTGCGTTCGCGGTTTCCGATGGCACCCCTCTCTTTTGTCTTTTGTTTTTCCATCGTTTATTAGCTCAATTACGGTTTATTCCGAGGGAAAATTTCTTTGTGCTTTTGCCAGCATCTAAAATGGAAGGGAGGTTGAGATAAGCTGATCCGTTCTACGTTTGAGAAGACGTTGGAATTCGGAAAGAAGCGATGTGACGCGCGTCTTTTGACGTCTGCGCTTGCCTGCTTTCATACCTGCACTGTAGTTGTTTGACACACTCAGTCTCCCCCGAATTGCGTCCTGAGGTTGTCAAATGCATCGTTAATGTTGTTCCTATTTTTTTTTTTTTTTGTATTTGTTTTATTGACAGTATGTTTACGCACGCTAGAAGTTTGATGTACTGCAGACAGCACGAAAACCAAGTCAGTCAGAATACATTAATTAACAGGAATGTTTCACCAGTCATCCGACCAGGTGGGGGTAGGATATGGGTGAAGGGGTGGGTTTAAGAGTGTTAAAAGTGCTCTGACCTGCTCTCTCGGCTAAGAACGGGTCCAACCAAGCACCAAGCAGCGAAAGGGCTGAAATGGCGAGACCGTAGAGCCATCTGGTAGCTCTTTCGCGCAATAACTGAGACGCATCGCTCAGTGTTGTGGTCTGGCCATGAGTCCCGGCTACTTCGCGCTGTCGCTTTCTCACGAGTAATAAATAATGCATTACAAAAAAAGAAAAAAACTACATTTTTTTATAACAAAATATTTTTGCTGGTTGAAAATTTGAATTTATTTTCAAACAGTAATATGGACAGTTCTAAAACTTTCTGTTGATAAAATTGGACATCCGAAGGAATTCCCTGAAAGACTCTTTGCAGCCTTTGCAGCTTTCGCTGTACCGGCTGCAACCTTACGTCCGAGCGCGGACGATGTTATAAGCCGAAGGGCCAATCAAACAGCGCCAAAAGCGCTACGTCATGGCGTGCTCTTTGCGCTTGATAGGACTAGCCGGCGGAGGAGCACACACAGAGAGACGGCTAATACCAGCTAGTCCTATCAAATGAAAAGAGCACGCCATGACGTTGTGCCTCTTTCGCCGTTTGATTAGCCTAGAGCCACTAGATTAGCCCTTCGGCTCATAACATCGGCCGCGCTCAGACCTAAGCTTGAAGCCTAGTCATAAAAAGTTTGAACGATTTTGTGCCCAGCGTGACCGCAGATCTGTCTGGCGATTGGTGCGCGTGACATGTCACGTGCGAGATGGATGGTTGATTGTAGGAGGATTCCTTGCAGGCTTGGGCGCGCTCCGTCCGGTAGGTTTTATCAGATCGAAGGCTAGGCTGTGGTGTATTCTAGTACACCATAGCTAGACGAAGGCTAGCTACGATCACGTGATGTGGTGAGAGTAAGGAGGAAAATGCGAAAGAGGCGAGGCGTCAAGGGAGCATGGCTTGTGGAGGCTACGCGGCTGACGTCATGCCCTCTCTTACCCTTCCATTCTCCTTGACCGGCTGTACCTCACAAAGACAAAGCCTGTTAACGGTTTCCAACAATTAGCCAACCTGATAATGGTTTCTAACAACTAGCCAACCTGATAACGGTTTTTAACAGAATTCGGCGGAATTCTTCTTGATCTAGCAGCACTAATCTATCGGGACTGTCCAGCATCGAGGGCTCGTGTCCCGCGTCCCGCAAGTAATAACAAAATTTTCAATACATCCCGCATTTCACACTGCTGTAAAATTCACTACGCCCTGCTGAACAACGGGGCACAGGGAAGTGCGGAGGTCGCTGGCAATCGTGTGAATCGCGATGCTACAGCATTTTCTATCCAAGCATTGCGGGAAGCTGCCACCGTTCTCGCAGGAGAACTGACGCGCATGCGCCGTTGTGCCTCTCTTCCCTTGGTGGCAATATATTGCCAGAGAAAATTCCTCGCCAAAAGTTGAAAATGAATTATTGCAATTATTTTAAAATTGTGCTGTGTCAATGCAAAAAAATTGCTCTACTTTTTTTTTTTTTTTTTTTTTTTTTTTTTAGTGAAGGCAAGGCAAAAAGACTGCAACTCACAACTCTCAAAAACAACATCATAAGGTTCAAAATTTCTGTTGGAGCATGTTGGTAAAAATAAGAATCGACAGGAAACAAGAAGTTGAAAAAGATTTACTGTTTCTTCTTTCCTTTTGATCCATTGAGTTTTGCTGCAGTCGATTTGACGTTTTCAACTTAGACACATTTATGAACATATGTGGCATTAAAACTAAAAATATATCACTGGGAGTGAAAAGTATTTGAGGTTAACTGCCGCGATACAATTTGCAGCTGTACAATATGCTTTGAGACAAGACAGGATGAGAGTCACATTTTATGGCGCCTGTTAATAAATTTCTTAGAATAGTTTTTTTTTTTTTTTTTTTCATGATGCTTCTTTTTAATCTTAGACTGAGGCACAAGGAGGACAAAATGTTTCCTGCTTCTACCCAGTTTCGGGTTAAAAAGCATCATGGTAAACTTCCACGAGCTCGACTGCGCTCTAAGTTCATTTTTGCAGTTGCCACAGTCGAAATATAATACCGATCTTCTCTTACGACCCACTCCCCCCCCCCCCCCCCCCCACACACACACACACACACACACTCAACGTGTCCCGCATTTCGCTAGCAGGAAGGTGGCTACCCTAGTGGCGTAACCAGGAAGGTAGGTGGTTATGGGGCTTTAGCCCCCCTTCATCGAAATTCAGCCGACCTTATAATGCACATGCATTTTAGACCCCCCCCCCCCCCCGATAAAAATTCCTGGCTACGCCATGACCTAGTTTACTAGTGTTTTCAGACTGATGAGAACTTTCAGCGAAATCCCTATCATTCTGGCAACGCTGGTCTACACTCCATCCATCCAGCTTGCCTTAACTCCATTGCTTAGCTCAGTCAACCGATTACGTGTGAGCCGAAGCTCTTCCTATGGTGGGTCATTACTGTGTTTCTTTGGCCCGCATAAATTTGTTATGTTCATGGCCCCATAGGACACATATTCATCGTTCTTTTTTTTTTTTTCCTTCTTTCTTTTTCCCCAGAGTCACTAAATGGGCTACACTTTAGGGTAATGGCACTTCAGCGATCTTGCTGCTTGAAGTAATGGTTGCCAGTTGTCTGAAGGTTTATCTGAACTGGCCGGCCAATAGGCTTCTTGCACCTGACGTCACTTCCCGTTAGACTCGAAATCGCAACTAACACTGTCGTCTGCTATCAGTGCCTTGGCGCCATGTCGGAGGCATTCGGTGTCTTATTCAGGCAGCAGCAGTGCCGTAGAGTCATAGAGCCGTCTTTGTTCAACCACATTTCAGAATATTTTCTTGTCCGAGCCAATCGCAAAGAGCTTCCTTACCTGACACGAAGTGGAGACCACAAAGCCTTAGTTGGGGTACACGAAGTTTTTATGTAGAGATCATAGAGTTAATATAATAATCTAGAGTGAAAGGTCCTATGCACTTAGCCGCTTCGGAACGGTAGGGCACGGATATCGCCGGTTTCAGTTGGCGGTCCCGATGCGCCCATATCACCGGCGACGCCTTAAAATGCACAAAAAAAAAAAAAGCAGAAACACGTCACTTTTATCACTTAGAAGGTCTGTACCTTGTTATTTCCTCTCTTACTTTGCAAAAAAAAAAAAAAAAAAACACCAGAATCGCGCATTCATAAAGTCATAGAGTTATTATAATGTACGCTAGAGGTTCAACTGGCGCTAGTGTCTATGCGACTTCCGGGA
This sequence comes from Ixodes scapularis, assembly GCF_016920785.2. Classification (NCBI taxonomy): domain Eukaryota; kingdom Metazoa; phylum Arthropoda; class Arachnida; order Ixodida; family Ixodidae; genus Ixodes; species Ixodes scapularis. Next base: position 50,751,093 of record NW_024609880.1, on the reverse strand, counting down.
GGCAAATTGAAGCAGACAGCAACCAGTCTACTTTTGCAGTGCTCCTGTGCATTCCTACGGGAAAACGCGCGTGAAATTTGCCTCTTCGCCGGAAAATAACACGAATGGCTTTTATTATTTCGGTTGTACCGGATATTATGTACACTTATTAATATTGTAAAAGTGTAATTGCTTTAATTACAGCATTTTTCTTTACCACTGAACAATGTTAAGCTTCGCTATATTTCAGGCCCAAACATATATGTTCCATGGCAGGTATGTAAAAACGAGCGACGATTCTAAGCAAACTAACGATCGAAAAGAATGTAGAGTGTGTTCAAGGTTCGCTAGCATTGCGGTGGCGCTTATATATGCAGAATAGACACTGCCCTTATATATTGCTAATATGCCCGTCCTGTCACTCTATGAATGACTCCGTCGTGCATCCTTACGACGGTTAAAAAACATTCAAATGTAAGAAATAAAGTACGTGGACTACGAAAGGTGTGCCTTTCTATTATTTCCTATGTCCGGCAGTTCTTATCGGGCCTCTGTTCTCTGACCTCTCCCTATTTGCAAAGATTTGGAGCGTGCGGTTGATGATTTGAACCCAGAACAAGCATCTTTGCACATATTCATGAGCAGAAAGAATAAATCAGTACTTATTTATTTCAAATCGGACTATATTATGTGGCTTTCAATTTATTTTGGTCGCCTGCATGCACAAGGAGTTACTTATCCAATGTTACTGCGTAGTTCTTGCCGTCTCTTGGTTTTCCACATGTCCTTCGTTCGTTTGACACGTATATCCCCATGGTGGAAAGCACCGATGCCGTGTTCGCGCTAACAGTGTCCGACAGTGCACATAAATACACGTACGAAGCCGTTTTAGCACCGTTTTTAATCCCATGAATTTGAAAGACAAAACGCCGTAACTGACCAATTATTTCGTCGGCCTGACTGAGAAATGTTCCAAGCTACCTAGTACGTACAAATTATTCGTGATATTTGCTCTTATATTCGAGCGCGGAGAGAAAATGTACTCGCTTTTTCCCATAGAAATGCATTACCGGAAGTCAATTTCCGACTGGTTGCTGTCTGCTTCAATTTGCAGCAGCACACTAGCGCCACTTGAACCTCTAGCGTACATTATAATAACTCTATGCATAAAGTTGACAAGCGCTCGAGCAACTTCAACTTGTCCCGGCAAAACGAACAGGCATAACCCTTCGTGTGCTTTCTTTTTCTGTTCTTTTGTCACTTTCTTTCTCGTCCTTTCTTTCGGGTCAGTTCCTGCACGAGACCACGATGCAACGCTTCTACCGGTTCGTAACCCGCCGGAATCCATGTTGGAGGCCTTCGTCACTGTTATGCCATGTTTTCTGTGCGTTGGCGCCGTGTTCGCACTGTACTTTGTCTGCTACTCGAGGTTTGAAATGGTCAGTTGCGCCGTGATTACTTGTTCCAGACATAATGGCTCCGACGTATACGACGGCTCAATCTCGACCAGGCGGGTAAAGACAGGAGCAGAACGCGGCAACTTCTGGGAGCTAACATCTCCGGTCCCAAAAGAAAGAAAAGCGACGAAAGAGCAGAGAAAGAAAGCAGACGGAGGGTTAGGCCTGTTCGTTTTGCCGCGATGCATGTTGAAGCTGCTGGAGCGCTTGTCCACTTTATGTAATTCTGTCAATGCACGATTCCGGTGTTTTTCTGCAAATAGAAAAGAACAAGGTACATACCTTACAAGTGATCTTTTGCTGCTTTTTTGTGCATATTAAGGCGTCAACAGCGATATACGGGCTCACCGGGAACGCTAACTGGGGTCGCCGATATCCGCGTCGCCACGTCGACCTTTCGCTCTAGAGTGTTGTGTTAACTCTATGACCTCGACAGAAAAGCTGCATACCTCATGTAAGTGTTTATGGACTGCACTCCGTGTCAGGTGAGGAACCTCTTTGCGATTGACTAAAACAAGAAAATATTCTGAAATGTGGTTATAAAAAGACGGCTCTATGAGGCACCAAATGCCTTATTGAGGCATTTGGTGCCTCAATAAGGCATTAAATGCCTCTAACATGGCGCCAAGGCACTAATAGCAGACGACAACTTTGGTGTCGTTTTCAAGTTTAACCGGAAGTGACGTCAGGCGCAAAGCGTACGTCGCTCATCTACTGGCTCATGGAAAATTTTATTTTTTTCATTGTGAATCTGTCATGAACGCGAATCTTCCAATTATTTGGTGCCTTCTCCTTACAAAATCTTGTGCGATTACTCTATGATTTAATCATCCCGTTGGCACCTAGCTCACTGACAGTATATATACTTGCGTCAAAAAATACTCGAGTGGTCTAGCGCACACCAGCTCGGAGCACGTGGAGCGAAAGCTCGCGCTGCAGAACCCAGGGATCCTGGGTTCGAGCCCCACCCCTGCCCGTTTCGATCTGGATGAGCATCGTACCGGCGTGCGGTCGTGTATCACTACTGCGTGATGCACGTTAAAGACCCCAGGCTAGCGGTTGTGCCGCACTGGCTAAATTGCTCATCTACAGCTGGGAGACTCGTCGCCCCTGCGAGGCGGATTAAGTTCTAGGCTGTATAAACACACACACAACCCAATTTTCAAAAAATACTGAACTCACCACTGCATGCCAGGATCAACCACACTGCACATGTCAATGAATATTGCGCAGTCATCGTTCTTAACCCTGTCCTACGTGATTTTATAATAAGGCAGTGGACAATATTTTATTGTGCTTTTCTAGCACTAAACCTGGCCGGAATTTATTTAATTAATTAATACAAGACGTGTTGCAGCCCTTAAAACACGCAAGAAATCAATTGGGCCAACTTATATGTTGTGAAAAAAACAGTAAGCGTGCAGGCGAGCTGGTGCAGGTTATCCATGATGAATTATACCCGAGACTGTGATAAGAAAAGGAAAACATCAAATAATTAAAAACAAAAAAACAACGTCGCATCAACTTTTTTTTTTAATTCTTTTTCCCTACACTTTTAGGAATAATTTGTCATGGTTATATGCTGTCTTCTAAAAAATTATATACTGTATATATTTTAACGTTAAAAATAGAAAATAAGTTTCTTTGGAAGAGCATTAACATTCTTTCCGAAGTATAAGTCATATAAGTCCTAAAGTTTTACAGTCATCCTTTATACGAAACATAAACAGAATTTACGCAGGCGGAACAAAGACATGGTCATTGGTGGTTCTAGTAAGAGGAATATAACGTGCCAAACAGAAAATAGAAGAAAATCACGGAAGTGAAGCTGAGCATTTCGCGGAAAATACAAATTCCTTGAAGTTCATTTTAACATGTAGAGTAATGTTCGCACGTACCTATGAACCGATTTTTAAAAACAGCGCGAATAACATACGGACAAGAAGGAGAGAACACACAGGACAAGGCGCTCTTTTTCTTGTCCATGTGTTATTCGCGCTGTTTTTCAAAATGGATTCATACCAACTCGCCCAACTTTCCATTCTTGTACCTATGAACCATTTTAAAGAGGCGAAAGAAAACTAGACATTGAGATTAAGGCTAATATAACAAAACAGAGTTAAGCAGTTAAGCTTCGGAATCTCGGATACCCGAAATGGCGAATGTTCGTGGAACTTTAAATAGAAAGTATGAAAAAGCAAACTAGGTAAGAAGGATTCCTCCGACACTCATCTCGAAAGCCTGCGGATACGCGCAAGCGATTAGTTATCAAACTCTTTATCATGAGCTCTTGACATCATACTTTCTTATTTGAATCGTCTACTGTCTGGCTCGCGTCTGCATTCGAGCCGCGTGCAGGGCGACTCAAACGCACAAAGAAGAATAACAAGGGGAAAAAAAGGAAGAAAGAAAAGATAAAAAGCAGATGCGAAACGAAACCAAAAAGCACAAATATGGCGCCCGGCTGCTCAAACGCTTTTTATTGGCCAGCAGAGTCGTCTGCTGACGCCGCTGGCCAATCACGCGCAAGCATGCAGGTCGCGCGGTGGCTCGTGCGATGATCGTCTTGGCAGGAGCCCCGCGCGTCGCAGCTGTTGCATGGGTACTGCGGCTGCTCTCGCTCTAAATTTTATTTTTGCGCCGACGCGTCCGTTCGTTCAGGAAGGGTTTGTGCACTATTATGTTTTAGAGTTACTTAGTTTTGTTTATACGTGCATAAAATATGAGACTCGGTGACTTGTTAGTGGTTATGTGGGAATTTTATGAAGGAACTTTCGGCATGGCAGGTGCACTTCGCGACACTGAAACATGAAACAGCACTAGCTGTTTCACGTTTTACTTCGAAAAGGTATGGGTGAGCACCAATATTTACCGTTTTGTTAGTGTCCACTGCCCAAATGAACATTTTCTACCTCACAAAAGCCTTTCAGTACAAAGGTTTATGGTTAATATAGCACTTGCGTTTTTCGTCACCGTTCAAACTTGTAGCCTTTCCTGCGGTACATCAAAAGGTGAAACTGAGTATAGCCTGTTTTTCCTTGTTATATCAGTATCGCGTGGTTTCTTTCGCAGCTATTAGGCGTGCAGCCCAAGAGGTAGCGTTGCTGAACGTCTTGTCAGTACTGGAAAAGGGGGGGAGTTCATATTAATCAAATGATCTATATCAAAACACGCGAATAATGAAAGTAGCACAGACTCGAGAGAGAGAGAGAGAGAGAATGACCTTTATTTGTACCCAGGAAACCCTGGTCCAGGTCTCCTAGGGGTGGGGGGATGTGGTCAGGACCTCGTACTCCTGAAGCACTTGTGCCGAGACAGTCTTGGCATGAGCCGCGAGGGCTGGAAGAGACTCGAGAGGCACTAGTCCAAAGGAGCTTCAGTTGGTAAGCAAGCTTTCTTCGTCAGCGCTTCGACGTCTCGCGCACCTCGAGCGAGCGCGTGCTGAAGCACGGCGAAGGCATAGCCTATGGGCGAAAGGAGCGCGCGCTGGAGACCGGGCACTCGAAAGACCCTTCTTTTTTAAGGTGCAACGCTGTCAAAGCTACTGGCGCGAGCGTGGGGATTGATCGCGTTGATCATTTGCACGCGTTCTCGCGCAAACAAAACCAAGCCACGCGCTCGCGCCAGCAGCTTTGACAGCGTCGCACTCTATTGGCGACGTGAGCTATCGAAAGCGTTGCTGTGGTCGGCCCACCACAATTGGACGAATGCTGACTATGACGTCAGCAGAGAATGTCTCATCGACGGAAATAAGAGGAATGTTAGAACTTCAGTTTTGACGGTTTTGGCTGTGTTGCTTTGAGAGCACTATAATTTCAGGCTTCCACCATGCCCCTTACAAACACCATCGAACTTGTTGTTCATCAGGTAATGATGTCACGAAAGGTAACCAAACGAGGGCGCCACCGAAACATCTCGCCGGAAACATAGTAGTTTTGATGACAACCCTTTAGACAAAAAAAAAAAAAAAAAAAAAACAGAGAAAAAAGAACACCGTCGATTGCTTGTTTGGGTTTACATTGTCACCGCAGTGAATTCATTGCTGCTTCGCAGTTAGGAGTTTACAAACGTTCACCGGCAAAATACGAAAATAACGAAAAGGTCGAGTGAAAACAATGAGGTATGAGTGCCTTAGAACGATAAACTGGCAGCTGAGAATGACCCCCAATGGGCCGCCACCATGCTGCACATTTTTGACCACTAGATACCAGGGGGTAAAGGTGGGTGAGGAGGAGTGGCAAATCCCGTGCGCCGACACCCGGGGTCCCGAGTGAAAGATCGCGAAAGAGAGCGACAGAACACGAGAGAAAGAAAGTAACGTTGCCAGCTGAAGGACGACAGTCGCAATGGTAAACGCGAAGCTTGAAAACTCTCAGCAATATAAACAGTGATAATTTAACGTTGTAAACTAAATTATGAGCTATTCTAACGCTTATAAAAAGCAATTAAGTCATTACGCTGCATTAACTTCCCTTCTGTCGAAATCTCGGAAATCTGGTGGTTGCGCAGTTTCGTATTCCTCAACCGCGCCCACCCGCGCCCCACCGGCGAAGCCGGGTATATGGTTTAGTTTAGCGTTAACGCGAGGCCGTACATCTGCGCGCTATGCAAAAAGAAAGCTTCGAAAGGAACGCGAATATCTTTCCACCGGTAAGTTCGTGAATTGTTGAAGTTCACGAAACTGCTCTGATGATGTAACCGTGTTTGGGACCCTGAGGGTCTGCCTGCATGCTCCGCCGCTTGCAACAGCCAGAATGTATGGGAAAATGGCGGACATTTTCCTCTAGAGTTAGTATTAGGGGTGTCGCGAACTTTTGTCGAACCAGATTTTTTGGTCGAACTTCCGGGGTTCGACTGAGTCGAACCGGTTCGACGAACCTTCGAACTTTTCACCAGATTCGACCGGTTCGACTTTATGGACAGTGTGGCCAGACCTTAATACAAGCATGTCTAGGTTTGGAGAATTTTTTTTTTATGCAAGGGGTTATTTTATTTTTTGAACAGCTGCAATTAAAAGAAACTCATTCTAATCACTGAATAAGTTAATAACTTAATGTTTAGTACTGTATTGACTAAAATAGACAATCAGCGCTGCACTTAATTCATCTTTTAGCCATTACCATCCAATCCGAAGCCAACTGGCCAGCCTGTCGCGCATGCGCACACGAGTCGAACCTCAATACAAGGTTCGTCGAACGTTCCACTAAAAGTTCGAAAAAGTCGAACCTGGTCGAACTCGAACCGCGGCCGGTTCGCGACACCCCTAGTTAGTATGTATGATCTCTATGCTAGATACACGACCTTATAGTTTTACGTCTAGATTTCAACAAAGTACCGCGCACAAATAATTGCTTATTGATCTTTAATAACAGTACCGACGAGATAAGTGATTTTCGTTTGTTTTAAGTCCAAAATGTGTTTTGACGACAAAAATAGGGCAGCTTCGCAATGCCTCCGCTAGATGCCGTCGGCCGCGGTGCTGTATTTGGGGGTTTTATCGTAGCTAGACACTAATATCCAAAACTAACAGCATTGAAAAAAAAAAAAAAAAGTTTATCATGTGTTTTACAGCGATCGCAGTAGAAATCTCGGCTCAGTTTTGCGTAGAAGACTAAGGATTTGGTACGGTCACGTGTCTATAGGGTCAAAATTGTACAACATGGCGGCAGCCAAGTGGCGGGTCACTTTTTCCTGGTGAACGGAATGCCAGTTTATCGGCCTAAGCTCCTCTACCCCGTTGATTGAAAGGTATAAGGGAGATGAGGATAGCGCCCGCGATATATGAACGGGGTACTCGCAGCACTATCAGAAGCGCCATATCTTTCACGTTGCGCTTGGGCGATTCTGGCCTCCTTACCGCAAGTGGTATTAAATTATTAATGGTTGGAGAGAAAAAAGAAAAAATTCTATATTTTACTTGTATACACGACGAGAGAAAAAGTGCTTGCAAGCGCCTCCTAGAGGTATAAAACTAATTAAAATGGTTATCGAATATTTCCAACTGAGCTATGTTCTGCTCTGGCTGCACCGAGTTAAAGCACTGGATATAATACACTGAGGGCCGGTTGCACCAACGTCGCTTAGCGCAAAGCGGAGCTTAGCCGGGAACTTAAGCTAAGTTTCGGTTTCGTTCGGTTACACCAAACTCGCTTATCGCTAAACCTAGCACTAAACTACGCTTAACTTAAGCGCTCAACATTGGGCGCTTTGCTTCTGGTTGTTTCTTAATCCTGGATTAAAAACATGGCGGCTGGTTTGTCACGGTCGACGCGGTGGACGAAATTGGTTGTGCAAAGTGTTTTAGGCTACATCAGCGTGAAAGTCTCGACAAAATGACTTTCGATTGTGACAAGGATGCAAAATATTGTCGTGTGAAGTGTTTATCGACCCCTGTTTTCAAGTTGGCTCTCCACTTTCAGGGCGTGTTAGCCCTAACCGAGAAACGTACGGAGCTGTGGGGCTCACGTCTGTATTCCCGTTGGTTCTTCTGCCAACGAGCTTATTCGTATGTACTTACTTATTTTTGCATAGCTGTAACGTATTGTTATTTACCACCTTGTTTATTTACACTTGCAGCGCGTATCCTTCAATCTGATCAGCGCGTTGAATAGTGGCAGTACATGATCTCGGCGATCAGCTGATTGTCGACACCTCTGCCGTTTGCATTAGATTGCGGCGCTTTTAAGTAATAAAACAGCGAAAATTCAATTTCTTTCGTTTTCTGAGTTTTGAGACGATCTTCAGTGAATTTCCCTTATCTCGCGAGTAGAATCTTGGCTTCAGAAAGCTGTATCGTTCCATAACTAACTTTTTTGGTGATCGCATTTTTTTTTTATATACTTTGCTTTATATCTTTCATTCGTTTCCCGAGAACGAGATACTGTTGTTTCCGAGTTGTGCTCTGTGATGGTGTTTTCCCTTTACTTTTGTCGTTTGTTGTCATTGTGACGATGGTTGAGACTATATACCGGAACACGTTTTCAATAAAATTCAGTTGAAAGTTGCGCCTTGTTGTGTCCTCCGTAACTTTTTTGGTGATCGCGATTTTTTAGGAATATTTTGCTTTATATCTTTCATTCGTGATACGACAAATCGTAACGACTACTATGTTAGATTCGTTCATTGCTGTATCGGGGCAGGCTGGGGCAGGTGATGCGAAGAGACGACCGTTCTTATCGGCACGATGTGATGTACTAGTGGGAGTCCGTTTGAGGCTGCAGCGGATGTTCAACGACGGTACAGTGCAGTTCTGTCACCTTGCTGATAGCAACGAGTACCATCGATGCAAGGACTCTTGACCCGACCTCTCGACGACTTCTATTCGAAGATTTCCGGGCATTTTCGCAGCTGCCGTGGCGAGTTCGTCACTGTTTTGAACTTCATCGGTCTCAGGCTTGACTTAGTTTTAGTAGTCATCTTACCTGCCTACTTATATCCATGATGTTTTGTCTTCAGCGATGTAGCGAGTAGAGTGTCCTTCTCGCGTTCGGTGAGATTTGGGGCCCCCGATAGCTCCTTCGCCTCAAAATGTGAGCACGAAAACTACTACCACTGTCAAAATATCCTGTTATCAACCGATATTAAACACACAATCAAAGATGTAAAGAGCATTCGTGTTTATTTGAAGCTTTGACTTCTGTTATTGAAAGTTAAACGAAAAAATGATTGAATTTGGAGGCCTTTAATTTGTTACTCACCGAAGAAATACAGCGAAAAGCAGACGCCGACGACAACTACTACGGCAGTTTTTTTTTTTTTTTGTTTACATCACGTGATTCCTCTCCGCCAATCGTATTCGTCGCTCTGAGCGTTCCCTAGTTTGCTCTGTTTGTCCCTAGATTCCCTACGCAAATCCAGCGTTTAGCTAGGGGCGCGTCTGTAAAGCCGGCTTAACGTTGGTGCAACCGGAATTTAAACCCGTGCTTACCTAAGCTCGGTTTAGGGCGCTAAGCCGGCTTAGAAAAGCGCCGCTCTGGGCTAAGGTAAGCGGCGTTGGTGCAACCGGCCCTGAGTCACTAAAAGATAAGGTACCAAAGTTTTTCGGATGAAGAACGTCCGATGAATTCTGACGTCAGCTAAGCATGTATTCTAAGTTCAACAAGCCCGCGTTTGCCCACACCTGGTGCGCGCTCTGCGCGTGCGCAGAAATCAGATTCGCGTGCGGCGAAGCATCTGCTGCGCATGGGCAGTACAGACAGCAGCGCCACCACAATGTCACGGCGGCACAGACTTGAGTTGGTCCATACACAGTTGGAACACTGCACCACCTCGCTTGTTCTTGTCCACTGCGAAAGCATTGAAAGCACAAAAGAACTTTGCCTATTATATGGCAGTAATAATGTGATACCTTAACTGCATATAACAATGACGGAAATTAGTTTAATTGGCAACAAAATGAATAGGGTTAATCTCAGGGCCAACTGTGGTACGTTTTTCAACGGGACAGGGAAAGTAAATTCCCCGCGCGCCCTGCGCAGATCTATTTTTGACGAGGGTAGAAAGTTGGGCGAGTTGGCGATTCATAATAATTAAAAAGCGATGCCGATGAGTGATGCAGGAATTTTTTGGTCATTTTATGTTTTTTTAGAGATTTTTACGATGTGTATTTTATATCTTCCTAACTTGTTTTCTTGTTGCCGGTAATATATACCGAGCTCCAGCGGAAATAAAGTTCAGTTGTAAGTAGCGCTGTGTCTGTGTCCCCTTCTGTGTCCGTTGTCCTGTTGCGCTTTTTAATTATTACTACTTTTGACGCCTGTTTCGCACGTTCATAGAGTGCGAATTTCTAGAGGCGAAGTGGAGCTGTGGAAGTGGAGGATATTTAAAGCTCATCGTCCGAGAGATGTAGTTATCACCAATGAAGTATTCATACTGATGAGAGGACTTTTTGTTAGTGATGCGCATGTACAAGGACTTTTCTTGGTTAAATCTCCCAACGATCGCACCAGTTAGAAACTGCATTAAGACTTTCGTTCAGAACAACTTGGAGTAGAGTTAATATCCTTGAACAATAGACAGTCGTCCGCAAATAAACGAATACTCACGCTTTTATCTATACAAAAAGTGAGGTCATTAATAAAAATTGAAAAAAGAAGAGGGCCAAGGACACTCCCTTGCGGAACACCCGAAATTACAGGAAGAGGATCAAAATGGTGACCGACTACATCGACGAATTGTTTTCGCATTTGAAGATAAGCTGAAATCCATTGAACAACTGTGCTGGGAAGGCCAATCTCATTTAGTTTGTATATAAGACCGGAATGAGGAACTCTGTCGAAGGCTTTGCTAAAATCAAGAAAGATGACGTCGACTTGACCAGGCCTATCTACTATAGAAGCAAAAGAATGAATAGTTGAAATGAGCTGAGTAGCAGTAGAAAGTCCCTTTCGGAACCCATGCTGAAAAGGCGAGATTATTTCATGTTTATCGAGGAAATCATTGATGTAATTAGAAATTATATGTTCTAGTAGTTTACACGAAGAGCTGGTGAGTGAAATTGGGCGATAATTCGTTAACATTGTACGGTCTCCTTTTTTAAAAACGGGTACAACCCGAGCAATTCGCCAATCTGAGAGAACAACGCCACATGAAAATGACATCTGGAAGATAACAACAAGGAATCTAGAAATCCACTCAGCGTAACGACGAAGAAATGCATTTGGTATATCATCAGGACCATTTGACGATTTAGGCTTGAGGTTAAGTAGCATAGAAAAGATACCTTCAAACGTGATGAACTCTGAGCTTATTTCAGTTTCTTCGTTAAAGGAGGAATGTCTAGTGTAAGACTTCGAGAACACTGACTGAAAGAAAAGATTAAACTCCGTAGCTATTTGTTGTTTGTCGTGAACCAACATTTCCCCAATTTTGACATAATCGACAGTTTTTTGTTGATTTGAGCTGAGATGTCGCCAGAACTTCGCTGGATCTGTCTTAAGGAATCGTGTGAGTGTATTGGAATGATAGAACTGTTTACTTGTGCGAATTTTAGCTGCTAGTGCTTGCCTTAGGCAGGGGAGGGAGGAACTGTGAACTCGACTTCTACGGTTTCTTTTTACTTTCTGTACGATGAATTATTTCGCGTGTCATCCAGCGGTTCTTGCGGCGCACATATTTACTTTTATTAAAAATAAAGTTTCGAAGACAAAAATGACAGATAGATTTTAATTTCTTCCACAAATAATTACCGTCGTTCCCAGAAAATGTATCTAAGGATAACTCAGGGTAATCTAGAACAGATTCGTCATTTGCCCTAGAAAAGTCTTTAATAGTTTTGCGCTTCTGGGCCACAAAATCATCCGAGCTGCCCATGAGGCAGGAGAAAGAAACAAGCTTACGGTCGGACAAACCATCCTCCACTGATACCTGTACCTCAGACAGAGACCTACTATAAAGGACAAGATCTAAAATGGACGATGAATCGCCCTGGACGCGTGTGGGTACATTAACTGCTTGAGAAAGGTCACAGGCAAACGCAATGTCGAAAATGGTTTGGTCAGAGGGTGAGGAGGATGGTAAATTATGCCAATCAACGTTAGGTAAATTAAAATCACCAACCAATAGCATGCAGCTCTTGGAATACTTGAGTATATAATCATAAAGCCTAGCCAGGTATTCATTGCTTGATGAGGGTGAGCGATATACAGCGATCAAGATGAATGACTCCTTCCCGTAAGGAACACGAAGACACAGGCTTTCATGATCAGTCATTTGATCTAGCACTACAGCAGATAGGCTGCTTTTTAAAATGACGGCTACACCGCCACCACGGGAGGGTCTATCTCTTCGGTATATACTGTATATGAACCAGAAACTATATCACGGTCATCGATTTCATCGCTTAGCCACGTCTCAGTTAATACTGTCACGTGAGGGTCGTGACAAAGCATTACACTTTCAAGCTCCGCAGTTTTGTTTATTATGCTTCTGGCATTAATGTTTAGAAGGCGCAAGTACAGTGGTGGAGAGTGCCGGTGATGTCACGTGCTCTCAGGTTGGTGGTGCGTAGATGAAATTTTAACCCGTGCGTTTTTGTTGTCATCCCATATAAACGTGTCGTCATCAATGCATGTGTTGCTTCATACAACCCGTGTATGAAGCAAAACATGCTTCGAAAATGCCTGAGGCCTGTCCACACATAATTCTGCAATCATGTCTGAAAAGCGAACACTTCTGACTTTATGTATGCTTTTTCTTTTTTTTTAAAGCTGAGTTGAAAAAAAAAAAAAAGACGAAAAAAGGCATAATTTATTGCATGTACATTTCATCCGCAGACGGCTCCACGATACTGCCGTGACGGTGTCAGTGCTTGGATGTGCGTTTCAACACCTTGTCGGCCGGACCAATTATGACGTGAGAATCGTCTCGACTTTGCGCAATTCGTTTGATTTATTTCCTACTAAATGAGTATTCCAAAAACAGAGCTTGCGAAAAAAAAAAAAAAAAAAATTCGGAGGACAAGTTGTTTTTTTCCCGAATGGCGCAAATCTGAAACAAACGTCAGACCACACTGACGTATATACGTGGTTAGCCGATGGTAATTCTTAAAAAAAAAAGGACGGTCGTTTTCGAGCGAACCCTCGAGGCAGGCGTTCCACGCGAACCAACACAATGAAATGACGTCACGGCTCACCACCAAAGCGACGACGTCACGCCGCTATGCGGAGGTGCGCGCGGATATCGAGAAAGACCTCGGCGAGGCGCGGTGCCCCGCGGTAAACGGTCCGTGTAATCGCTGTTTTCATTCAAAGGCGCTTTTGTCCCTTCCTTCGTTCGTAAGCGTTGGCCCCTAAGCTGACGGCATACGGTGGAAGCCACCTGCACGTCGGACCAGTCATACGCCTATACTTGGTCACGTGCCCGTACCCGCGCGCAGAGAGCGAGGTGACATGTGACGACAGGGAAGCGGTTCATCGGTCCGGCGAGAGCTTGGCTCCCAACGCACTGTCAGCTTAGGGATGAACGGAATGTAGTTTCGTGCGAATTCCCCCGCTGGGACTGCTCCAAGGTGTTTAAAAGGTATTTCTCCGAAATGAGGAGAAAAAACAGCGAAAAAACCCCCTTGGATCCTTGCTTGATTGTTGACGTCTGCATATATATTATGCTACAGTTAGAGGACAACGACAGCGACCCATTGTCAGAGGGGTGTTTGGGATTTTCTATTGTTCTTCTTCCGCGTATTGTCGAGCTGTGCGATGGCTGCAATATGGTGCCCGCATCATCAAAGGCGTAAATATGTATAGGTTTAGAACGCACGAGACCTCTTGCCCCTGATGGTTACGATTTGTAAGGGCAGCTAGTACCTTTGAAGGTCTCTCTTAATTTTTTTTCGGGGGGAAGGGGGGGGGGGGGGGGGGAGGGGTAGTGCACCGAAAGACGATCAACGTCGGGACCGAGTCCAATTGTTGAGTTTGCCCCATTCGAGTGCGATGACGTTAATTGACAAGTGGAAGTAGAGGAGGCAATTCACAGGCTTTGAATAATCTAAGTGGCGTTGCATTGGTTTCCCCGCCCTAGCTACGCCCCTGCCTTCTATCACTATCTAAACCCAGAAAAGCATTTAGGGTAAACGGATAAAATAAATATATAAATAATCTACTGCGAATACAGCATATATATATATATATATATATATATATATATATATATATATATATATATATATATATATATTGAACCGCTCGAGAAGTAAAAAAAATTCCAATAGATATACACCCAGCGCAATTGGTCGGGATAAATCCAGCGACGCAATAAATCTCATTGAAGCGTCGGCAACGAACGTGTTTTCCGTGATGCTTCTTCCGGCAAATGCGATCGCATATACCCGGGAGGGCATTCGTTATTGGAACACATTCAAGGGCACCGACGGGAAACTTGTTGGGCCAACACAATTTCCCGGCTCTGAAAGTTGGAACAGGAAAGCACAGCAAAAAATTTACATATATTATACTCGAATTCGCCTCAAAAACCGTAGAGAGGGAAAAAAAAAAAAAAATCCGTCTGTCTGCGGAACATTACTAACTTCCCCTTCGTGCGTCGAGTTAATATGTAAGTAGGTTTATTTTAGGTTAGTTTTATATTCTTTTATCAAGGCGTGCACGTTTCAATCGCCAAGAGCATTGTTTCTTTCTTTAACAACCGAATCTTGTTAAAACTACTTCGCGTAGCGCATGAATAATGCGCAAAAAGACCCATTAGATATGTGTCCCTTGTTTCGAATCGAACTGTAACAAAACTGGGAACTGTGTGCGCAAAACGGTCATTATCGGTGCCGAGTTACGGTCCGAGCGCGGTTAAAAGCCGCCCTCTAGCGGATTTTCATCGAAGGGCTCGAAGTGATATAGATCACGTCGTGCTCCGAGATACGAAGGTAGGGGACCCGGCAATAAAACCTAGTCGGTGCCAGCGTGCTGGAGGCACCCCGCGTGCGACGTATACGGTAGCATATTATTTCAAGCCTGTACACACACACAAAAAATAATAATAATACTTTTGAAACACTAAAAAGAGTATATACAAAGACGTGCTCTAAAGCTCACCTATAATGAATAAAAAAAAATAAAAACAGATTTTATATGAGTGCAGACCCCGCGCGACGCGGCTAGCGCAGACACGACATGTCGGCGCTCCCTCACATCTTACTTTGTGCAGGCAGGACTCTGGTGTGAAGCCGCGGTCAGATAAAAGACACGGACTTTCTCCGCAGACATGATGACATCATTATCCGCCGACACGTCCGACGCCTGTCCGAAGCATGCTTGCTTCATACATAGAAACCGGCACTATGTTTATAAACGAGTCAGCGTTTGCCCACAACAGGTGTGGACACTGCACGTGCTCAGAAACCGTGAATGGAGCTTCTGCGCATGCGCAGTAGCGACAGCAGCGCCACCGCAGCGGCGTGACATCAACTTCTTGACGCAGGAGTTGCGGGGGCGTCAGAACGACGCCCAGTTCTGATTGGCTTCGATTGGAAGGATATTCGGTAGACCTCACTACTAGATGCTTTAGCGTTCCACTGCAAGAAGCAGACAAACTCGCGCTCCGGATTGGTCCCTCCAACGAGCACTTCCCACTCCAGTATTAATTTTAATAATGGCCTTTAAAAAAAAAATGGCGGTAACGGTGTTGCGTTTTGTAACTCAAATGGCAACTTCCTTTCCAGCCTACATCACAATCCATTGGACAATTGTGCATTTCACCTCTAATCCGTACCTCCAATGCAAGTGGACCATGGGGTAGGCAGGATTTCTTTTTTTTGGGGGGGGGGGGGGCGGGGGGGGGGGGGGCAAACTAACAGCCTTTTTTGGGCGTGTGCGCTCAAGGGGAAAAGGGGGGAGGGGGGGGGGGGGGGGGTCCCACAATGAAATGCGAAAGAGCTAAATATAGCTTGCAAAATACACATGACAAAACTAATCCCTGGAGAAGGGGATTAATCCCTTCTCCAGGGTTTATTTTCGTCATTCTTGTCCAGCTCGCTTGCACCTTTGCATTTAATTGCATTATAAAGAGTACAAATATTTTTTATGAAACAATTATTTTAAAAAGTACAATGCATCAGCAATTGCAAGGTAAAAAAAAATTCATTTCTATAAATACGTGCATGCACAGTAAAAAAAAAAAAAAAAGAAAAAAAAAAGAGAAATTTGTTTATGTCGCGGCAAAACAACAAAACAGCCCACTTAGTTTATAATTCTCTCAGAGATAAAAAAAAATACAAAGATCTTATAGACAAGTATTGGCATCATAAATGTACCGTACACAATAAAATAGTAAGACAGTGCACGGAAGTCACACGCACTGTTTTGCGTGTGACTTGCAAGTCACAGCAATGAACAATACCTTCTTGTTTCCATATTTAACAATATTTGACGTTTATACAATTTTTAAAAGCTACCCCAAGTTGGCCTCTGCTCAAATTTACAACTCTATTTTTCTGCACAAAATTGTCTTCGCTCGTAATATTAATTCGAAGCATTTCCCGGGTTGTGGTCCGTGGAAGACATCTGAAAGCTGCTTTAGCTGTGTTGGAAAGCTAGCACGGCGGGGCTACCGCCGGAGGGCTAGTTGCCATTGTAACTTTCCGTATTTCCTCGACGCGGGTTCCCTTAGCTTGCCATGCTCGCTCTGTCTCATTTCAGAACTGGAGTACATTTAGCCCGCTGGTTCTTATCTTTATATTGGTTGTTATATATTTGATAAACTCAAGCTCAGCTTTGCATGAATACTCCCACAGTTAAAGACGAGTTTGACATACCCGTGAGAGTCGAGTTGAGGGCAAAGCCAATGTCCAGCTGACTTTTTAAAGCCGGAGGATGATCAGGAGTGACGGAGACAGCAGGTGCATCGATAGATTCCGGGTCATGACACGGCTCTGAGGTCACATGCTTCTTCGTTGCACAAGATAGATTGTCATTATCACTGTCAGCTTTCCGCTTAAAAAAAACTTCTGATGTCCATTTTCACTCCTGACCCATATCAGTCCACGGTTATATAAAAAAAAGTGGGATTGGGTGCTGAATGTGGCCCTTTCAAGCAACTAAGCCAGAAAGAGAGAGCTAGCAACAGCAAAGTGTGCCCACAGCTATTCGAGTGTCACGCGTGTGAACACGGTGGTGTCAACGAGGACGGTCCGACACTCCTCTCCCGCGTGAGTTATGACCCGGGGGAGTATCGTTGTTGACACGGTGCGAACAGAGTTTCGCAAAACTGCATTGTCCAAAAGAGGACGCCTATAGCCCCGATTTTGACCACTCTCTTCTCCTTTCCCATGACCGCAACATGCTACGGGCAAAGGAGAAGAAAAACCCAAAGGAACATATACAAAACAGAGCACTGGCGTAGACAGGGGGTTGGTTTGGGGAGTCGAAACCTCCCCAAAACGCCAAAACTGCCCCCCCCCCCCCCCCCCTCTTCCCTCCAGGGCTCACTCGCTCCAGTCTTTACGAAGACGGAGCGAAGGGAAAGCGCGGACTATCTCCAACTCGTAGCTACGCCGATTTGTTCTGTTGGGCTCTTTGGAAGAATTGCAACGTTAGGTGGCTTTACAGTGGCCAGTCTGGTCACGTTTATTATGAAACGAAACAACTCAACAGATGAGTGAAAATCCCAAAATTAAACCCCCTACTTTTGTCCCCGGTCTCCGAAAATCGAATTGAAGCCGATCCTCCAGAATCCTCAAGGGGATCCTTTTGTAGGCTCGTAGGGGCCTCCTTTCCCCTCAGGGACCGACCAATCCCTTCAAATTTCATCACTCCCAGGTAGTACACTGGTCTCCAATGGTTGGCGAGCTGTCAGCCTCGCGCTCCAACCGCCAAATCCAAATTCTTTCTAGAGTCAATCCCTGCATTTTTTTGCAGACTAGCTGGCGCCAACAGCTAAATTATTACATCGGGTAAAAAGCGACAATTTGATACTATGCGGCGAAACCCTCTATATACAGGCACACTCGGTTACAAGCCACAAGCAGCGATGCGCCCGCACATGCTCTCCCCAAAGCGCCGACACCAACATAAAAAGTAAAAAAAAAAAAAGAAAAAAAAGAAAACAATGCTGACGTGATCTTGGAAAGATAAACTTTTCTAACAAAAAAGATACCTTAAATAATAAGCAGGATTTCTACATACTTAACAATCCCGCTCTGTGTAGAAAACGCTCTGTTTTTGGGGCATTCTACTGACTTTCACCCGCATGCCTGTGATTCCTCACAACACAGGACTGCGGTGTTCTCGGAAGAAAGTGATCCTCCTCATGTTTTTTTTTTTTTTTTTTTTTTGCCAGCTAGGCGCGGCTGATTGCAGCTGACCGAGGGTAGACCTTATTCTTTTTGTGTTTATTGCTGAAGGATCCAAAGGAAAGAAAAGTGCGTGGATTTTATTTTTAGGATAGCTTTCGGTTACTCCGTTTGCTAGAAAGCTATTTCGCGACGTCATTCGATCCCCCGTACCCGAGAGCCGTCGTGACCGAGAGAGCTGGGGTAGGAAGGGGGGCGGGGGGGGGGGGGGGGGGGGGGGGGAGTGCCTCTTTTGCGCCCCCCTGCCGACGCCCATGAAGTGGAGCACTGAAGACCTTCAATAATACATCAGACCCATTGCATTGGACTCGCTTATTCTTGCTTCTTTTTTTATTTGTATCGTTGTTTATGATAATCGAGGTGCAAACTGAGCAATAACATCTTCATTTTAACCCATGAGTCGGGATTGTTAGTTTTTTTTTTTTTTTTTTTCTTACGCGTTTATCATTTGCTTGACGTTATGAAAGCAATGACGAATGAGCTGTGTTCATGCATGAAGCGCCTGGCCGCTTTACATGACGCCAATCAGAAGACGGCGTTCCAGGAATATCGAAATTGCTACGGTTATAATGGGTCAATTCCCCACTGCCGACATGTTTCCCCGCCGGTCGCTTCCTTCCTCCATCCACTACAGAAGAAAAAGCCCAAGGTTGGTTCAAGGCCGAGCACTGGAAGACAAGAATGGTTTCCTCGAGTGATAAACGTGCGCATTAACCGCGACCCGATTCAGGCACGGCATGACGAAATTCGATTAAAGCTCCCCAGACAATCAGCTTTAGCTTCCTTGTTGTTGTTATGACCAAATCGGCGCAAAAAAAAAAAAAAAAAAGCTTTTTTATGGATTATACAGAGCAAGCCTCCCATTTTCCTACAAACACGTGTAAGGCATCGACATTTGGGGGGAGAAGGGGGGGGGGGAGGTGGTGAGGCTAATTATTGTAGCCATGTGCAACTAGCCCAATCGTCAACAATAAATTCAAAACAACAACAACATGATGATAATAATAATAATAATAATAAAGTTTATTGCTCCTCTTTGATACTAGTCGGAATGAATGCAGGTTCGTCAAAGCCATCAAGGGCTTGTGGAACAGAACCTAAGTTGAAGTGACATGGAGTAAAGTATTAAGAGCAGAAACGTTAAGCATCACAGTAGCATCAAGAAAAGTATTAGAAAAAAAAAAAAAAAAGCTGGAGCATCGCATTTTCATAATAATAATAATAATAATAATAATAATAATAATAATAATAATAATAATAATAATAATAATAATGTTTGCACTTGAAAATATTTCGTACAGACGCTTAGGCCTAAGGTATTTGTGGCCGAGTGTCTTAGCGCACCGCAGCTCGGAGCACGTGGAGCGAAAGCCCGCCCTGCAGAACCCAGGGATTCTGGGTTCAATCCCCACCCCTGCCCGTTTCCATCTATCGTAACTGCGCGCGGTCGTGTATCGCTACTATTCACTATTGCGGGACTCAGGTTAACAGGCTAGCGTTGGTGCTGTCTAAATTTCTCATCTACAGCGGAGACGCCAGCTAGAACTTTTCCAGCGCGTAACTAGGGTACAGTTCAGTAACTGCTAATCGTAGTTGAGCGGAACTGAATTTTAAGAGGCCTAGCGGGCGTCTTTAATTGCAGTTAAGTTCGACCTCAGTTTGTGTAAATGTACATGCGGTCAATTTTTCTTGGCGATGACGATGAAGCCCCAGCCATGGGTACCCGTGATTAGGCCTTGAATGACTCGATCCTTCCCTAACAAACTTGTACGAAATAACAGTTTTGCTTGAATAGGACAATAGAGAGTTTTAGTATATCGTTCCCATGACTCCGATAGCGATACCCGATACTGCGCCACCGCCTCCCTTGCGCATGCATGGTATCGTTATCGGGGCTATCGGAGGTATCGGAACGATCTACTAAAACTCTCTAGTATTAAGTACCGAAAAAGCTACGTACTTTTGTTTTACAAACGTATCTCGCAACAAAACCTTTATTTAAAGACCCAAGAAAAAGGTTCAACCACTCGATTCGGCGCTCCTAAACCAAAACCAAAACAATGTGAAAAGCCAAAGTTTTAGCGAAAAAAAAGTGAAATACAAAACAAGAAAAAGAAAAATAATTCTAGGTTGTATGACGCTCAGAATGGATCTATCACTACGAATATCATAGCTCGATAAAGTTGCAGTTGATAAAGGCTGGATAAAGGTACCAAGCAGTAGACAAGTCAGTTAATACAAAGTCAGTCGTGTTGCGGCCGAGCCTAGCCAAGTCACAAATTAATTTACGACTGTTTGCGCCACAGTGGTTTGCGCAGTTTGCGCTAATTTGCGTGCTTTTACTGCCGCACTCGGCTCTTTGATAATGGGAATAAGATAAACGGTCAATTACTTACTCTGTATCTCAGAAAACGACGAAGATAGTACACTTTTGGTATTGTCAGCCATTTGTTCTCTCCGCCCTGGTATTCACGAGGGAGGCTCGTGAACGTTGTCTACTGCGTGCTAAATGCATGTTCGGAAGACACCAAAGACAGAAGAAGCATTTAATATTTAATTAATATTCGTGCGGACGGTGCGGGACCATCGAAATGGCCTTAAACAGGTAAGACATCGCTCAATAGCCATGAAAAATGTAAGCGTGGAGTGCGCCGATGGAGAGCTTCTATCTGACACGCCCATATGAGTAGCGTCGGTGTTGTGGTTTCTAACTTCGTGCTTTGTCGATATAGGGCACTCGCCGTCCTGCTGCAGCGTACAGGCTACAAAAACAGCTTTGGCACAGGGCTACGAAGGAACATCATCACTTGCCATGAAGTCGTTCGTCCAAAAACAACCGGCGAAGGTGAGCTTGGCATCCCGAATAAGGCGAGGAAATACAAAGGGCCCGATCGGCACGAGCGTAGGGTATTAATAACCTTTACGTCTCGCCCAGCACGTTGTTGAGTGGGGAAACGGAGCAAATTTCAGAAGGCCGAAGGGACCGGGGAGGTTGGTTAAACTCAACTCGCATATTCCAATTCAACCTAAAAAAAGTGACCTAAAAAAAAATTT
Source organism: Ixodes scapularis (assembly GCF_016920785.2). Taxonomy (NCBI): domain Eukaryota; kingdom Metazoa; phylum Arthropoda; class Arachnida; order Ixodida; family Ixodidae; genus Ixodes; species Ixodes scapularis. Next base: position 50,729,811 of record NW_024609880.1, on the reverse strand, counting down.
TTTTTTTGCCATATTCGTATTTTTTGGCACAAGTATTTTGTATAGCAATATATTCCTTCAGTCAAAACGGAGAAAGTTATGGGGGTCAGCATCTTTCTAGATTTAGCCAACCCTCCTTAATTGAGCATTAATTGCTCTGACATTGCTGCTTGTAGTCAAGGTGTGAATGCTTTATGACCATGACAACTATGACTCCATGCAAAAACCAAAGCCTTAGCTACTTTATAATAATAGCTTATAGGCTATCTGTTCATGCTTTCGAGTAATTAACTTTTTAATTAGTAAATTTGTAGACATGGTTTCAATTAGAAATTTTCTGAGCATAATCAAAAACTACTGTGGTCGCCGACAGAGTGAGAACGGCAGGAAGTTGTCTTTCCAACGTCCGGCATGCGCTCCATGCCTTTCATCATGCGCTCCATGCTTTCCATCATGCTTTGGCTGTGCGTGCATGCTGGAGGTGAACGAGCCACCGAAGTGTTGTCAAAGGTGGGAAGCTTGCATTGCTGGGGGTAGGACAACTGAAGTCCTTCCTGCCGTTTTCATCTTTTCAGTGACTATGCGGCGAGCAGGTCGTCTGCTTTTTGCGCAGGGGTTCCAGTGACGTCAGAACGGCACCGAGTTCAGATTGACTTTGATTGTAGGATAGTGGGTAGACCTCAAGCAAGCTGCCTTGAGGTTTACCCACTATCGTTCAATCAGATCCAATCAGAGCTCGGCGTTTTGTTGTCACCACTACCCCCCCCCCAAGAGAAGCAGACGAACCTGTGCTCCGCATTAGTGCCGTTTACCAAAAATTCGTCTCTGAATCAGTGGTTCCGCTCCCCTGCGGCCTAAGCGCGCAACTACCGTGCGTCGCCTTGCATTCTTTGCACGATTGAAATGAAAACCAAGGACCAAAACTTATTCTGACAATGTCATTCGAACAGTGTGTCATTTCAAACCGCCGGCTCGCGCCATACTTTTCTCTCTCCTACGAGGAAGGCGATGCGTGGCTGCGCGCTTGTTCATGGGGGACAGGACCGCTGACATGGAGATGAGCTCCGATTGTAAACTGAAACTCAGAAATGCGTCCAAATTTAGTGGTTTTTTTTTTTTCCTCTGAATTTCATAAATGTGGTGCGTGCCTTACATTTCTTTAAGGTGCCACTGATTTCGCAGTTTTTGACGATACCGGCAAAGTTTCTAATCACAACCATGCCTTTAAATTTACAAATTAAAAAGCTGATTACTCGAAAGTAGTTGTAACCCTAATTATACTGAACTTTATTTATTTTGTTAAATAATAGACCCGTTGGCAGAGACCACTATGACATAAACCTTTTTCCTGTGTGATGTATACTTTTCGCGGGAGCGATTTGACCAGCATTCTAAAACACTCTGTAAAGCAACAAAGACAAAAGCAACAAAGACATGTGACGATGAGGAGTGTTTTTTGTTTTCTCCTCTCCATTCAGTTCTCGATGCCCTTAAAAGCCACGTTGGATACACTGGTGACCACCCCGCATTTGCGTGAGTACACCTCCAACGGAGCTTTTTAACTATTTCACGAGCTGCATCGCTTTGCGCAGAATGATTCGAGGTTAAGATGCTGAAAACGATAACCGCTTGTTCTGTTTCAGCAAGAAGTTACCCAGGCACGTAAACATTACATTTTTGCTCCTACTAGTGTGGCACGTAAGGATGGAGTAGATGCGAAGTCTGATACACGCTAGAAGTGCTCACCCGAGTGAGGAAGGGTGTGGAACAGAGCCTTTCAGGCTCTATGGAAACTGTTTCTAATCTAAATCTACAGTGAGAGCTGGGTGGATCTAACCTATTTTAATTGAGCCACAAAGTTGAGTTCTACATGCTCTGACACTGTAATTTAACGCAAAGGTGCAGCTGGGTGGTGCATTTGTTTTTACAGCATAGCTGTTATGCGTCCGCAGATGTTGAGAGAAAAGTCCCCATTGGTCGTGGCAAGTATAAATAAAAATAAAAAGAGGGGGCAACCAGCGTGAGTCAGCCTTCCTTGCCATTATTAGATAGTGAGGTCCTGATCCCTTGTTATCATCTCTAGGCATCGTCCTCGAGGTCGTCCTAGAAGTCATCCTTGAGGTCGTCCGAGAGGTCGTTCTCTAGGCGTCGTCCTCGAGGTCTCCTTAGAAGTCATTCTTGAGGTCGTCTTAGAAGTCCTTGAGGTCGTCTGAGAGGTCGTCGTCTAGACATTGTTTTCGAGGTCGTCCTAGAAGTCTACCTAGACGTCGTCCTCTAGGTCGTCCGAGTAGTTGTCCTTGAGGTCGTCCTAGAAGGTGTCCTTGAGATTGTCCTTGAGGTTGTCCTCAAGGTCGTCCTAGATGTCCTCTAGGCATCGCCCTAGACGTCGTAAAAATAACAGCTTCGCTGGTCCTCCATCTTCACGTGAAGTGGAAGGGCTCTACAATTTTATGTTGAACTGACTTATTTTGATTGCTTGTTCATTGCAGCCAGTAACTATATCTGTAGTTATAACACCTACCATAATATACCGAGCAAGAAGTCACTTTCTTGCTCAGTAAAACACAGAGAGAGAAAGTCAGAGATAATGTTGAAAACCTGGTGGTGGGCACTTGCCAAGTCAGAGAGCAAAAATCTGGAAGGGGTGCAAGTTAGGGCGGGCTTTGCTGCTTGGCACCAGTGCTTATGTGCCAAGCTTCATTGCTTTGCCTCGGCATGCTTGGAGAAGCGGCTGACACGAAGGAGCATCTTGGTTAGCAAGGCGTGCGCCTGGGATGGGTTCTTGATATGTCCTTTGCTTTTTTTACCCATAATGTATCACGTGGGCAATTATTGTGATGTTGGAAACATGCTTGATAATTTGCAATAAAATCACGCAAGTTTGGTCAAGCGCTATCGTTGGGCAAAAGGTAGCATGTTGGATGATTGACATTTCTAGCTTAAACTAGTTATCAATAGTGGTAGGTACTTCTTCATATAAAACAGAAAATTTTGCGACCTAGTTAGGTTCTGTGCCGCCCCACGATGGGTGGACTACAGCTAGAGCTATGTGCCGCCAGGTCCAATCGCAAGTTAGTTAGCAGCCACAAGGAACGTTGCTCCAAATTTTGTTTCAGAGTGTGCGCCTCGGTGCACTGATATGCACGTTCGAGCTATGTGCTGTGTGGTCTCTAGTTGGCCCGATATTGGTCAGGGCGGCCCATGGCCTTGGCTGTAGTTTGTCATATGGTGTGACTAAGTATAGTATCATCCAAAATATTTAGGAACAAGTTTCTGCCCAGCTATACACTCCACGGTCCACCTTACGATGAACCGCAGAGGACGCTACGAGCCATTGAAGCCAATCCAATGCCCCGCAAGTGTCACGCCACCTTTGGGGGTGCACAGCGACGCTCGGAGCTCATAGTTATGCGATGCGATCAAGTTCTGGATTGGTTGGGATGGCTCGTAGCATTTGCCGCAGTCCATTGTAAGGTGAAACGGAGTGTAGAAAACCCACAACTTACGGGCGCATAATGACGCCTCGTCTTTGCCTGTGCTCAGGTCGGGTTCACTGCCCAAGCTTCCGACGTCACAAGACGAGCTACCGCCAAGGTCAATGCGAGACAGCTACGACGAGTGCATCATCCCGTTGGCCACGTCGCTTCAGGTACAGAAGAGCCACATCTCGGCGAGTGGCATTGTTCGCTTTGGCCGCATCCTCGAAGACATGGACGTGTTTGCAGGTACTCCTTCTAATTCTTTTGGGTAATGCATGTTGGCTGTTATCCTCTTTTCGGCAGGAACTGATTTGTTTCTGTAGGAGCCACAATACTGTTCTTACAGTCTCTTTACTGCCCCCAATGTTCCGTGGTAATCGTGACTGTTTAGATGGTTTTGTGTTGCCTGAGAGCCTAGTTTATTATGCTAGTGTGCCACAGCATTGTACTATGATTCGCAGGAAGTGGAGAAAAGACCATGTTGTTTTGTAAAACTGGTATTTTGGCCAAAGGAATGGAAACAAAGTTTGGTATAACAGCAATACGGGTTTTCGGTCATTTGAAGCCAATAGAAATAATGGAAACAGCGCGCAAACGACAAGGACGGGAGGAAAAGGAGTACACAGGACCGTCCTCCCGTCCTTGTCGTTTGCGCGCTGTTTCCATTATTTCTAAGCATGAACCAACTCGCCCACATCGCTACTCTGAAGCTAATAGCCAGTGGTTAGCCAGTGGTCAGCCAGTGGCTAATCACTGTCTGGCTACAAGTAGGTAATCATTCAGTAAGCTCTACATTATGATCTGCCATGTCCTACACAGTCATAGGCGTGCGCAGCAGGGAGGGGGCCAAGCATGTTATGGCCCCCCGTGATGACTCTGGAGAGCACAAATTCAGTAGAATTCTAGTTTTGTTGGGCAACACAAAAAAAAAATTGAGCCTTACTGAATATGCACTCCACCGGAGTCATTAAGGGGGTCCATGGCATGTTTGGGCCCCCCCCCCTCTGCACGCCATGCAAATTAGTGGAGTGCTCCAGAAATGGCACAGTGCTGCCCGCAGGTTGTTTTTCTGTGTGGCACTTAAAGATGTCGGTACACGCTTCTGTTAGGTCATTTTTGGCCGTCTATTTCTGTTGCTTTCTTTTTTTTTGTACTCACCACACTGACTTACTACTGCTTACTTCAGGCTTGCAGTTTGGGGCAAGCAATAGTGGTGTTATATTTTACATGCAACAAGAAATGTAATGTGTGGTCGCAGCCAGTGGCCAGCGCACACCGTTTCACGTTGCCAGGGTCGGTGCTCGTTTCCGCTCCCTATCTTCCTCTGTCTAGTCTCTTCCGCAGTCTTTTGGAAGCGTCCAGCATTTATAAACCTGTCTCCTACACGCCCATTGCAGTCTGGCTCTGCTACCGGCACCTGCAGTACCCGGGCATGAGCTTCGGGGTGCCCATGCCCGTGAATGTGGTGACGGCCCTGGTGGACAACATCCACAGTGAGAGCATCGAGTTCCCCACCCACTTTGACATCAAGCTGCGGGGACACATCTCCTGGGTGGGCAGGACCTCCCTCGAGTCCACCATGGAGGTGCTTCTGGTGAGCGGCGCTCCATACTCTCCCTGTTTCCCCACCCCCCATTTTTTTTTTTTTTAAATGGCCACAAATAGGCTTGGCAGAGTTATGCTTCACTTGTGCTTATTTGGAAAAAGACATTTTACAGGTATGGATTTATTATGAGCATTTTGACTGGGCAGGGAGTGGAGGAGGAGTTGTATAGGTGGTTAATACTGTGAAGACTGGTTAGGAGCTGCACACACACCGTCGTCGGGGCCCGACGTTGAGGAGAGACAGTACCCAGCACTAGTTCCGGCACATATAACTTTATCTAAACTTGGCTTGAGTTCGCGACACAGACAACTGCTACGACGTTCTCCGTCCGAAGGCTTGCGATGGCTAACCGCCCCTTTTTGCTGTTTTCTCCTCTTTGTCCTCTTTTCTTCCCCTGGCCGCAAGGCGAGGATTCTTTTTAATCTGGCGCGAACGCCACGGTGGGACACACACACACTTACGTGCCTGCACGCACAGCACCGAATGAGTCGGTAATACACTCCGTCACAATACCTCTGCATTAGGATTTTTATGCACTGTGTAATGCACTTTTGTAGGTTTGTCATAACGTATGCTAGGCCCTTCGTTCCCTTAACCAATATGTTCGCTTTGTGTTACACAGCGTGAGTAGGTGTCAGCATTATAGACTGAAAGGTATTTTAAATTGTACTGCATCGTGTTGTTAGGTGCAATATGTAGTAAAACAAGGATGCAGAATTAGACACGATCAGTGGTGGTGCTTTGTACTACCTTTTCTTTTAATGCGTTATCTTTATTTATTTATTTTTATACCCTCAGGGCCCAGGGGGCGTCACAGAGGGTGTGGGTACAAGGTGTAATTAAATACATAAAAATGTAAAATAACAAAAACAAAAAATTAACAAAGTGCAGGATTAGAAAAGTGTTTGGTTATGGCTGTCTTGAAGGATGAGGCATCTTCAGTGGAGGGGATGAAAGGGGGAAGGGGGTTTCAGCCAGTTGATCAAAGTGTAATTGCCCTGAAACGCGAGCTCAAGTGGCAGCCTCTACAGAATTGTCGTCAATGCTTCCACCTCATACCCCTCCACAGCATATTATCAGTGTGGAATCGACAAAAAAAAAATATTTACTTCCACCTCACTTCATCGCTCAGGGATTGGATCATAGGAAAAAATGAGGCCTTTCACATGCAAAACAGGCATTTACAAATAGTCATTTTTCCCTTGCACTATACTCAACTGGAAAAAGCTACCTAAAGAGATAGTCTCAACAAATGTAAACTCTCAATTTTTTCATGCATTGTCAGATTCTTAATGCTTATTCTTTCTATGCACTTCCACTTTGTCTGTATACGTTTACGAATGTATATAGCTTTATGCTGGTTTGGGTTTTAGTTTTTTTCTCTATTTGCATGTAATTTGCTGCAGGTAAGGCATCTTTTTGAGTTATGATTGTCTAAACCGCTAAGTGTTTTTTTGGCATCAAGTTCTTTGTATTTGCCCCTCCCCCACTACAGTCTAAGCTCGTTATAACAGACCTTGATTTTGACCAAGATTTTGGTCTGTTGTAAGAGGGGTATGTTGTATGCAGATATGAAGTTAAGTCAATAGATTGTAGAGGAAAACCAACTTAACTTCACAAATCGGTATGTTATGTCCAAATGTCTGTTGTAACCAGGTCTGTTGTAATGAGCGTAGACTGTATAACGCCCTCACGGGTGCTTTAAGGTTATTGAAATAAATAAATAAATATTCGGTTATAGGGGAAAATTTTATGAAAAAGAGAAAAGTTTAAAACTTTTTTTTTAAATTGCAAGTCAGGAAGCCCAAGATTATAGTAGATTTCTTTAATAAAATGCTAGCAAGACGGAAATAGTAAAAAGGATGTTAGGTTCTGTGGTGTTCTGCGATGTGAGGATAACACTGACATTGTTTGCGCACTCACAATGTCACAGTTGGCTCCAGACGAGACTCCAAAGATGCTGACGGCAAAGTTTGTCATGGTTGCAAAGAAGGCCTCGTCAAAAGAGTAAGAGCTTCAACGACGTTATGACATAGCTTGGCAGTAAAGCCGAGCATGGTACTAATCACACTTGGGCTTTTATTGTTTGCAACAGGGCAGCAGTTGTCAACAAACTGGTGCCCAGCAATGCCGAGGAAGAGGCCATTTTTCAGAGGGGGGAAGGTAGGTTTGTTATTGCTGTTACAAACACATGTTACAAGCGTCGGAAACAAAGTGCTATTTTGTCGGCGAGTTGGGCTAGTTGGTTGCTCATTCTTAAAGTTAGACGCCGAAAACAATGAGGACGCAAGAGGATATGCAGTCGAACGAGGACACCTTGTCCAGTCTGCATCTCTTCTTGTGTCCTCATCGCTATTTTGTGTCTGTCTTTTCTCTCTTTGCATCCCGGTTTTTCTACATGTTCAAGCTCGTGACACCTGAGCGAAGATGGCAAAGGTCGGGGCGGAGTGTTGCAGCATTCTCTTTGAAATCAAGCTGAGAAGCTTGAGTCTTATATTTTGTTTCTGGATACAAGTAGCGTGACATTGCATAATGGTTTGTGTAAGTTTCTCATGTGAGCCAAAACTGCATAGCTGAAGTTCTTTGTTGTTATGACACACTGGTGGTACAAGGGCCATTCAGAGGCGATAACCGAGTTTTAAGCGCGAAACACATGTACGACGAAACCGTCCGATCCGACGTCCAACCGCGCAATACGACGGTCGGAGGCGAGGGTTTTCAACGCTCTCCGATCAACACCTCCTAGAAGACAAGGCCGTAGTGCTCTTCTCGTGACGTCGCAAAGGAAGGCCATCGGGGGCGCGCGTCGAAGCGAATGCAACGCGCGTAGATAGACCGTCGTAACGCGTTTTAGTCACATACGCGTGTCATATTAGCTAAAATGAAAGCTGCAGATAGCAACGGGTCTAGAAAACATTTTATTACTCGAGCAAAATATTACACCGCTAAATAATCGGTACGAAATGGCACGAGGTATGCGTACAAGACGTCTATCGAAAAATGTGATTGTTTTAAGTCGAAAACATTGAGTCATGCAATTATTGTTGTAGGAATGCATATTTTATACAGAAATACTTTGACAAAATGGCGAGACACGCAGTGATTTTGAAACAGCAAAACAGAACAGTTAAAAATCAGGTAGACATAGTCAACGCGGACAAGGCAAGACAAGCGTTTCTCACGATCATGTGAGCGACGTTATCGCGTGCAGTCACTGAATTCTTGCATCATACCCCGGCCACATGGCAAAATTAATGTAATTTCGATCGAATGACGTTATAGGGTCGACAAATCCGCTTGCGGCGCTCGTATAATCACTCAAGACCGCGAGCTGATTAAATCCTATATCACTGAATGAAAATATATTAACGTTTCCCTGTGGCAGGGGTACTAAACTTACTACTTAGTTTACTAATTTACTTCTCCCTATGGGCTCGAGCTGCCTTAGAACAAAACATAACTTATTTTGTATATAATAATACTATCACCTTAATACAGTTAAGATTCTAGTATAAATGCGGAAAAGGCAATAAAATAACTTTAGTATAAATAAACACAGAACCACAAACAACTCACTTTCAATAATCACACAAACTTGATTTTCATCTTCCAGTGAAAACTAGATTAGCGCGCATATTTACAAATGTCGACGCAACTGCATACGAATAATGACAAGGAACAAAATTGCAATTTATCATGCGATTAAAAAAAAAAAACGATTGCAGCATCTTACTTGCGTCCTACATGAACAAGAAAGCCCGTAAATAAGTTGTTTCTCACCTGTCGATCGTATCCATACGTCCCACAATATCCGTGACGAACACATTTGAACACGAACTCCAAGAAGCCTCTCTTTGTCGAGAGGGAGGTCTATCGATTAGTCGACCAGAGCCTTCGTTGGCTAGTTGTCACACGTCACTCAAACCGTAGCAGGACTTGTTTCACGAATGCACGTAAATGCCATAGTATCAAGCGAACACAAAAAAAAAACTACCCGAGACTACGGTGATGACAGAAATACGACGGGAAACAAGTCTCAAAAGTACCACACACGAGAGCAGCGGCGACGAAAGGCTTAACGTTGTCGACCCATCTCTTGCTGGTGTGCGCTCCCTGCGACAACGACTGGATTTCTTTTCGGTTTGCTTCCCTTCTGAGATGTCTCAGCGTTCCTTTTCAGACAGTCAGCAGCTCCAACACAACATAAATTTACCAGAATCGGAGCCATGTGGCATCAGCAGCATCGCAGCCGGTCCTTTCGAAAAGTGTGGGGTGCTGCGGAACTGCACGTAGTCCCGCGGTTACGGGAATACTCATAAATATAATTTTGGTACTCTCAACCTTGGTAGCGCGTTATATAATACGTTTATATTATATATATAATAAATTGTACAAGACTGCGCCTTTAAAACGGATATTAATGTCGGATAAACGCGCATGAACGAACACCACTGCGCCGCTTGTCAAGGGACATTGTTTTCACGTCGATAGCGTATTCTCACGTAGTTGCGCCATGGACTTCCTTCCTCCGCCATTGTGACGTTACCTCTCAGAGCGCTCTGGCCTTCTTCTCTAGGAGGTGTTGCTCCGATGCTACGAAAACCCTCTCCCCCCCAAGGTCATTCCGGCAGTCCGCATGTCGGATCGGAAGGTTTCGTCGTACATCTGTTTCGCGCTTTAGTGCAGCTTTACCTTCACACCGTTATCATCACTGTCATGCCGAAATTGAGCCAGAAAATTAACACAAAGAAGGCGTCTCGTCTAACCATTTTCTTCTTTTATGATTTCTTTCCCAGCGGCAGTAACATAATAGCTGGCTTGTACATTTTCTTTTGCACTATGTGCCTGGCCCAGTTTTGCCATAGCAGTAATGATAACACTACGTTAAGACCCTTTAATGATCCACTCGCAAGGTACTCCCAGTTTTTGTTTTGTGATCTTCGCTTTTCTTCTCTTATGCCCGGTGGGAGAGAAGTCGCAGAATCAGTGTTATTAATTGTGCCAGCTCGGGTTCCGGTTTCAAGAAGACTCGTCTTTGAATCATAGTTGCAGCAGTAAAAAAACTGATAGTAGATTATGAAAGGCAATCCAAAATTAAGTGTCTACTACAGCTAATGTTCAACTTTAAGAAACATACACAGTGGTATAGAGTTACCCCCTTAAAAAACACTCTAAAGAAAGTTTTTTTTACCAGTCTGCGAAAATGACAAAAATTGCAAAAGAAAATTTCTAAAAAAAAATGTTTTTTTTTGTAAATTATTTACAGCACTAGACTTGTTTTAGTTTAGAGCTTCCAAGTGCACATGCCGAAAATGGGTACAAAACGTCACCTCCCCGTCACCAGATGTACACGCCAAGGGCAGCGTTCTCATCCTCTTCTCCCCGTAGTGAAATCATGTGCGAGAGAGAAAAGTGGGAAGGAGGAGCGCTGGAAAGGTGAAGAGAGGTATCCAATGAAAACGCTGCCCTTGGCATGTGCATGTGGTGACATTATGTATGCATTTTCGGCACGCACGTTTGGAAGCCTTAAATTAAAACAAGTCTAGGGCTGTAAATAATCTAAAAAAAAAAGTTTTTGTGGAAAATTTATTTTATGGTACTTGTAATTTTTTCAAGTTGTTAAAATAATTTTTTTTTCATGCTTGTTGGTTGCTAAAACTCGTCACCTGAAACTGGTATGTGTCCTGCTTGACTCAAAGCGAGCGTCCAGAGGAGGAAGGCGTTTCAAGAGCAGAGCATTCTCAAGGTGCCCCCAAACAGGGAAGAGAGGATGCTGCTCCACAAGCTCTTCCAGGAGAACTTTGACCCAGAGTAAGTGCTTGCAACTTGCCCCCCTTGGTGACATTCGAGTATTTCTAAGTCAGGAGGTCAAGCGTCTTGCCCGTGGAACCACAGTAGGAAGAGGTGGGATTCGACATGCCTGAGGAGCACATTATGCATTACGAACACCGAGAGTGTAGATGTTAAGGTTTTCTGTCCAACCAAGACATTTGATTTTCAAAGAGCTCAGTGCAAAAGAATGAAGGTGATGCTGGGTAGGTGACTACTGCAATGCAACACTATGTTTCCTGGTGTTTTAACGAAAGACAGTAAACTCTATCCCAGAAAATAAAGTTGGGTGAACTGTACCTATGAATCAGTTTCTGAAAAGGCCTTTAAATTAGGGTTTTTATGGTTATTATAACAACATTACAGAGCATAATGCTGGTACCCTAGTCACACAAAGGTTGGAACCCCCAAAACTTTCCCCCCGGCCATGATCCTTTTAGGAAGCTTATGTGCTACAGAACAAAATGAAACAAGAAAACGTGGAGTAGCCAGCACTCCACACAGTGCCAAAATCTCTGAAAAGAGCTCAGATTTATTAAGGAAGGCCGAATAACTTTGCAATCTCATGTGCACCCTCATGCTTTTGTATCTAGTCAACAATAACATTTTTTAAGCTCTGACAATTTGTGTCTCACCGAAAACCAAGCTTGCTTGTGCAAAGGCATCACTTCTGGAATTTGATAGAAACATATGCTTTGAAGGTTGAGCACGTTAGCTCGTTGTCATTGTGGTTACTTCTCACCGGTAAAGGTGCAGTCCTGTTATCGCCACGAAGTTTCATTTGGTTTGTCCGATTATACATAGCGAGTGCATTGGATGCAGGACTTACATCCTGAAGTCCGACGAGTGTCCTCATGGCGCCATCTGGATGCATGACGCCAAGCTGACCAACGTCATCATCTGCCAACCAGAGGTGTGGTTCATAGGGGGTTGGAACCTAATGTTTGCAATTTCTTTCAGTTTTCTTGGGTTAGTTTCTGAATGCAGTTCAAAGGCTATGTATGGCTGGGAGGTCCACCCTGAGCTCTTGCATTCCTGAAATCTCTTGCGGCATGGAAATGTCCTGTTCGAAGTTCGACGGGACGTTATCATCTGGGATATATTAATTTAAAAGGTTTAAGAAGCAAGAACAAAACAAGGACCAAGAAGACGCGAAGACAACAGGACAGGCGCTAACTCTCAACCCTACTTGGGTAAATTACTTTCAAAATGTAATTTAATTACAATTACTTTGCTTCAAAAGTATAACTAAAATTACAATTACTACTACATAAAAAGTAATTAATTACAGTTACAAATTGCCTTTAAAAAGTAATACATCTATTTTACAATTGCTTATTTCTGAGAGTGACCCGACTTGGGCCATGTAACTTTAAACAAGTTGTTTGGAATGCAATGCATTTGTTCATTCCTTGCCCCAACGTTTGAGGAAACCTAAGCATTGCTGTATAAATGTCCCGTATTGTACTTACTTCTGTGAATTTTGTTAAATTAATGGTAGAACTTGACAGTTTGGGGTAATGAAGTCATGCGTTTTTATATCTTCAATAAATAATAATAAATTAGCTCATACACTCGAGGACGGCAAATCGCTAAAGTAAAATTGGGTTGACACACTTTTGTTAGCCAGGCAAATAAAAATGAGACAATTAGTCATATCTGAATATCTTAATAGTGTTAATATATAACTACAATCCACATGTGCTAAAACGACCACATTCACATACAAACGTTTCATGTTATCGTAAATGATTTACATTGAGTTGAAATTAGAATGGCTCGGAAATATATAAGAACCCAATCGGGGCACCTGAATCATTGGGGACAATATTCACAAGTGTCAGGTCAGTCTCCAAAATGCTTATGCAAATAATATCCAAAGTAAAAACAACAGGAAATGAACTTGAAAATAATACAATATGTAAAGAAACAAATATGCAACAGTACTGGAAAAGGGAAATAAGGAAGTGTAAAAAAAAAAAAATAACTTCATAAACAATTCAAATCCCCAACCTCGGCTGAAAGCTGAAGCTCAATTTTGTTTCTTTCAATATTTTGGCATGTTTACGCTATTGTTTTTTGTTCGCACTGCAGACGGTGCCACACGGCACCGTTAAGGTAGGCTCCAAAAAGGGTTGTTTCTGAGCCCGCAGTGTAAGCAACGAAACAACAAACAATGTGACACTATTTTCGTTGGCCGTCCGTGTGAGTGCGTGTCTATGTGTGCAACTGTCACCGAATGCTAGGCCGCTTGTGCGAGCGCTGAGGCTTTCAGAGAGGTTCCCTTGGCAGCGCAGTCTTGCAAAAGTAATTGCAATTGTGCCTGAAATCTTTCAGTTACTGATGCTAGGAAGCAATTAAATTACAATTTCTTTTAGCCAAAAGTAATTAATTACAATTAAAAAGAAAGTAATTAAACTACAGTAATTAAATTATTGTAATTGAACTACTACCCAAGTATGCTCTCAACAAATTTTATTAGAGGTCATCATCACATCATCACATACACACTAATCTGCCTGTCCCAATTGCCACTCCTACAAACGGCCATCTAGCAAAAGCAAATTGTTGTGTGTATGTTTATACAGCCGGAAGTTAGTCTGCCTCAGTGGGCATCTGGTGTCTCAGGTGTAGATGAGCAATTTAGCCACTGCGGTACAACCGCTAGCCTGGGGTCTTTAACGTGCACCACGCAGTAGTGATACACGACCGCACGCCGGTACGATGCTCATCCAGATCGAAACGGGCAGGGGTGGGGCTCGAACCCAGGATTCCTGGGTTCTGCAGCGCGAGCTTTCGCCCCACGCGCGTCGAGCTGGGTGTGCGCTTTAGCCCACTCGGCCACCGATCCCCCATCCATCCAGAAACGTTGCTTCTTTTTTAAGTAAATAGAGAGATATAGATATAAAACAAATAAATGACCTCTCTCTCCAACAGATGTGCAACCAGACAAAGGAAAATAAAAGACAAGTATGCGTAAGTCCGTACTGGCACAAAGTATCGCATAATATTAAAAAAGATGGCCGGTACATATGATGTTAACATTGTTTTCTCGACCCCTTGAAAACTTTAAAACAAGGCAGAAAAATGTGCTTTGTTCTAAGAAACGCGCTGTGCAGTATACTAAATGTGTCACGAATGTCGTATACGAGATACCACTTAGCTGCGGAAAAGTTTACATAAGGCAAACTGGGCACTGCTTTAATGGTAGAGCAAGAGAACGTAATCTTTTTGTGTGCAACAATGCGGAAAGGGGGGGGGGGGGGGGGGCATTTTGTTGACCACTGTAGGCAATGTGGTTGTAAGCCTGGGTTGGAATCAATGAAGTTAAAAAAAAAAAAAGGAAAAGGTAAAATTAAGAGACAGATTATTGAGGCGTTCTTTATGAAAAAGACTGGTGACAACTGTGTCAGTGCACCATCTCTTTATTTACTTCAAAAAGAAGTGACGTTTCTGGATGGCTATTTGTAGGGGTGGTGATTGATTGTGTTGCAAGTTAAGCAGAGGAGCGTGTGTAAATAAGTGATGACGACTTCTAATGAAAGCAGTTGACAGTTAGCATCTGTCCGGTTGTCTTAGTGTCTTCTTTTCCCTCATTTTGTTCATGCTTTTCAAACCTCTTAATTAATGTGGACCAACTAGCCAAAACCCAAGCTTTAATGGGATATATGTTATCAGTCTCGCAATGACATCCATTGTTCAGAAGTGTTGCTAAGGAAACCTAATATATCACTGAGGAATTCTAGTGTGCCTAGGTGAGACAGAATATTGTGGAAGAATTCTGCCCTTAGTCTCTAATACTACTGTCATTTAGAAATTTAAAATACATTTAGGCAAATGACACCCGAGCATGTCGGCTCCCAATTTTAGCTCCGAGCATTCTGTGAAACTGGGGGATGGGTGCTGCTTAGGTCAACAATATGTAAAGGTACGTCCATGTATTTTCTCAATGTTACAAAATGGAGGGGTGGGCACATATAGTGGAATGGGCGGTTGCTGGCTATTTTACGGTAGCATTCCTGCGTGGCTGGAGGTATCGACTTCCTAGTTCTTAGAAATCTAGTCTTGAAGGTAACAGACTGCAGTCTCTTTCTGGACTAGCTAGTGGAGCTGCCATGGACAGCTGTTTTTCACTCTCCATCTGTGTGGGAAACGAGCAGTTACTAGTTATTGTATTCTAGTTAAATTTTTATTTTAATCATTACAATGGTTCCAGGTCAGTGAAGGGCAAATCGGCATAGGATCGGGTGGGGGTGGCTCTGTTGACCATAGTTCCCTTTCAGCTTTATTTGTCAAAATACCATCGTTCATTTCAGTTTCATTTCCCAAGCACTAATCATGGACAAGGACATGCTTATACTATACTCCTACAGTATTTAGTTTACAGGTTTTTTTTAGCTTTGCTTGTGTTCAGCTTTTTGAGGGATTGCTTTTGTTTCCTTTTGGCAATGCTACATTCAGTGTTGTTCTCAGATTCTGTGACCATTAACTGGAGGTGGGATTGAATGTGAAGCCGCTTTACATACACCTTCGAGATTGGAACAGATGTGAGTGCATTGTGGACCGGTGCTTTTACACTTGGCAGTTTGAGAACCTGTACAACAAGGTGTTTGGAGGGTTTCTGATGCGGAGTGCTTATGAGCTGGCCTGGAGTACTGCCTACCTGTTGAGGTGAGTGGGATGGGGAGACCACTGAATGAGTGACGCTGCAAAACACTGAACAAGTGCTCTCACTTTTTTGTTGTTGTTGTAAATTCCTCAACTAATTACGGGAGTACTATACGATCGGAAAAAAAATGGCTTCCCGATTCTATGCGAGTGCATGCTTGGTGTTTTCTGCCCTATTAGTTTTACGTGGTTGATGGGAAGATATGGAAAATTCAATTTCGGAAAAAAAGATGCCAAAAAAAAAAAAAAAAAAAAAGAAATAAGCATTTTATAATTACAAAAACTGAGAACGCTTGGAAGGGGACAGACACAACCTGTGTGTTTGGTTAATAATGAGCTAGCTTCTTTTTTCTTTTTTATCATTACAGATGGCAATACAATTTTGTGTTCCTGCTGAAATTATTACTAGCAACACCATAGTCGATACAAGATAAATCACGTTTGCAGTGGTAATTTATTTCGATGAATTTTCTCTTTTATTGACTGGTGGGTGAGACATGGTTATGTTATCAGCTATATTTACAATGTGCTTCAGCAGAAACCAGTGAAGTGAAAAATTAAGTGTATTTCCAAAAATTCAAACAGACCACCAATTTTGCATGCTCACTCGCTTTCACAATTAAAGTCTTCAAACAGACCACCAGTTTTGCATGCTCACTCTCTTTCACAGTTAAAGTCAAATTTTAATTTAAATCAGAAAAAAAAAAAAAATGGCACTTACTGTTTTGTTTTTTTGAACTTACACTTTCTGCTAGTTTGCCTTGCTGAGCAATTACTTTGAGAACATAGTAGCACTTTTGGACATGGATGAGAAGGGAGAACAGGACAACACAATGCACTAAGTATAACTGTTTATTAATAAACAGTTGAAGTTAGTGCATTGTGTTGTCCTCTTCTCCCCCCTCATCTGTATCCAAAAGCACTACCATTTCTCAAAGTTTCAGCCCCAAGTGGCCCAACCAGCAGCATTAAGCAATTACCGTTCAGCTTGATTCAAAACTCTTTAGTTCAATATTTTTGGCAGCAACCATCCAAAGGCAAATTATAGCGGACACAAAATGCTCGTAGCACGTAGATTCCAATATTTAGGCAGGCACAGTAGAACGTGCCCTGCCTTTGGCATGCCAGGCGACGTCGCCGTTTTCTTTGCGCAGCGGAAGACGTCCCAGACCCTATCACACCGACGACATCTGGTTCAGGAAGCCCGTTGAAGTAGGATCCTTGCTGCACTACGAGGCACAGGTGAACGTTCCTAACATGCAATGTCGTGCAGGCAGTCGACTAAAGACCTACTATAGTCCCACGGCGGGGAGGCCCTTCGGTTGTCCCGCCCCCGGCGCAAACTTTCTACCTTCGACCATGCTTTGACGCCTCACGAACTTCGAGCATGCACACACAGCCACAGCACGGCAACGGGCCCGTGCTATAGGCTGGGCATTCAAAGAAAGCCGACTCTGCTCACTCCATGGGACCAGCTAATGCTGTCGTATTTAAAGATTCCCTGCCTGGAACCCACAATTGTCTACTGTAACCCACAATTGTCTAAACAAGTGCTGCCACTCGCCAAAATTGCGGTTCGAGTGTATTTTTTTTCCTTATCTGCACTGTTTGAAAGGAGAGGAAAGGATGCTTCTTTGTAGGAACTTGGATGCCGAATATAACCGACAATGGCGGCTAAAGCGGCGTTTGACGAGCCCTATTAACGTCACCACAGCTCAATGGAGCCAACAGGACCTAGCTTCTTTGCCCGGGGTTCGATACTGCATGCCTTGTACCAAATACTTTCGGACTGGTTATTCTGAACATGGCGGATTAGAATGGTGCCCACTTGCAACCTATCATGAAGTTGATAGAAGGGAACTTGGAAGTTCTTGATCCGAGAAACCCGTTTTTCCCCTCGACTTTCCTCAATCGGAAGCTTACAAGCATAATGTGCATATTAGGAAAAATATAGCGAGTTGAAGTTTATATTTGGGTAGTGGTTATAATATTTTCTGATTTTACAGTTTCCTGCCTCAGTGACAGGCATGGCTGGAGCTGGACGATAATGAAAAGCTCACAAAGTAACATGCACATGGTTAATACAAATATTTCATAGTACCAGCTTCATTGTTAGCATAAAATATGATGGGACTGCCTGCAGCGACCATCTCTTCTCTCCGTCTTCTTCCCAGGTTGTGTACACGAGGGAGAACTTCATGCAGCTGAACGTCAATGCGACGGTGATCAACCCAAACACTGGCAGGAAGGAAATCACCAATGTGTTCCACTTCACCTTCCAGCTCGATGGCGAGGGTCCTGCGCCCAGAGTGACTCCAAAATCTTACCCGGGTGAGGTTTTCACTGCAGTCCTGGCCATGGCATATTTGTTTTAGGGTCAAACAACCATAGTTTGTTAAAAGGATTACCGAACCCTAAAGAAGTGCCTCCATAGGACACTTGTGTCACAAAATGAATGTCCCCTGAAAATGATAAAAAAAATCAGCATGTTAATTTATTTAGACAGTCGAAGGAACATTTCAGACATTTCTGAACAACTCTGATTTCGTTGTTCAGGCTTAGGCAGTATAGTCCAGGTTTGGACACTGAACTTGCAGACTTGGTGTAGTCCAGGCCTGACTCGTTGAAAAGAAAACGACAATAATTTACGTTGAGCCATTCTTGTTTACATGGCATGAGCGATCATAAACATGTGCGTATATGTAGCGAATTTCATGCCACACCAGGGTTTGCATAGCTTCAAAAGGTGCAATTTCCGACGTGTACAAGCATGTTAAAAAGCCACATAGGCACTTCTGTTGCACGAACATGTGCTGTACGCGTGGATTGTTAGATCAACCGATGGCACTGTAGGTGCTTCATATTTCAAGATGAAACTTGAAATGAGGCTTATACGTAGTTATGTATAACACGTTTCAATCTCGTGTTTCAGAGAGCTTGCTTTACATCGAAGGGCGACGGTATCTTGAAATGGCCATGGCCATCCCGGAAAAGATTGATCCCAGCACCATCCCCGATTCCAGGCCAACATAACCACTCAGAACACCACTGTCTCTGAGGGAATCTCAAGTATAAGTGTTGTGACCATTTACAGAGAGGTTGAAGATGTGATAACACACTCTAACCAAAGCACTGCTCTGCTGACAAAGCTTGTAATTCTGAAGATCAAAGCTGTACACAAGTCTGCCTCAAAAGTCGTATTGAGGCTGACATACTATTTGTAACTATAGTATTGCACACTGCACCAATCATTATTTATGACCTGGTTGTACCAGGCAAACAGCTCGACAACTCTCGGATGCCAGAAACACACCTTCGGAAAGTTAGGATCTCAACTCTGTTTAACCCTTATTTCTTTTATAGTCTGGTGGCATTGCTTACTTTACACCAGTTAACTTGCACCCTAACCTTGTATAAGGTTACAAAAAACAAGTGAAGAAATCGAGTTATGTCGTTATGAATAATTTACAAGTTTCCGTAGTGAAGCGGACAATATGTTGTGTTAAACGTCTGCCTCTCTGTTCTGCTGCGACAATTCGGCTGCAAGTAGGGTATATACTTTTCGGTGTTTATTTATGACAAAAATCGGCGGCTGTTGTGGTGTAATCAGTGTTTATTCACCAATACCGATGGTTTTCGGTGCATTCTATCATGCACACACTAAAAACTGTGATTATCGGGGGAAAAAGAGTTGCGAATGTAAACTACCTCTGAAGAAGAAAGTGACCAAATTTTATTTATATCTTTTAGAAAATCTCTTTCACGCTTGATTATTGTAGTATATGAATGCATACATTCCTGGGCTCGTGTCTGCCACTTACACTCGCTCCCTCCTGTTAACGACGTGCAATTTCAAGAACGCCCGCTCAACATTTGCGCTGGACACGGGAAGCCCCAAAACGTCCAACGAGGTTTGGGACGGTACTGCAGGCAGCTAAGAGTGGCCTCTCCGGCCACTGATAGTGATCTAGCTCAGCGGCCCAGGAGGCCCACTGATTTTGGAGAACAGTGGAACAAAGCTACTGTCCTCCAAGACCCTGTAGGTCACAAAAGAAAGACAGTCAAAGTGCATGATTCCGGGTAAGATAATGTTTGACAGAAGTTTGCTTTCTATTAAAAAACACGTTGCTAGAAAAAAAAAGAAAAAAAAAATTAGAAACCAGTGTTTTTTTTTTAACAATTTTTATCTCTGTCACCACAAATGTTTATTGATGTTTGGTTAAAACTGGAAAGTATGCAGGACTTTTTGGTGAAAAAAACCAGCGCTTGCTCAAAAATATGAAAAAAAAAAAAAACTTTTTCAGTTTTAGCAGATTTTGTATATCCAACACCGGCGGATGTTTATCGGTTAAAACCGGAAAGTATACAGCCTAGGAAATTTCTTGAGTTTGCAAGTAGTGAATGTTTATATGAAGTACAGAGACTTTAAAGTATTTGTGAAAAATATGCATGTACGGATCTGTGTTGTTGGGTGCTCTTTATACACTCCCAGGAACAAGGGTTTGCATCTGCTCATTACCGACACTGAGGTGTGCCGATTTGCATATAGAAGGTTGTTTACGAGGTAAATAATCATCTGCAGAAAGCATCAACTGGTTTCTTCGTATGCAAGTAAGATGGGCTTTACTGCAAGCTGTTCTGAGATGAAATGCGCTTGCACCTCTTCCCTCTTATTTCAAACATGGTATATGCGAGCCCTTTTGTTAGAACATTACTGAAAATAATGCAAGCAAAATGTGCTTGGCATGGGGCATAGCACTCTTTTGTGTCTGGAGGGAGAGTTTGTCAACTGTTTGCCAGGTGAAATCAGGCCACACCAAACATGTTTTGCTACATTGCTGTTTTATAATATATGCTGTTATTGTTGGTTTGGGTGTCTTTCCTCTTCTTACACAGACAAAGCACACTATTCAGTTCACAGGGGTGGGGGAAGAAAAAAATCTTTACTACATTAATTTATGTACATCACAAAGCTATTTACACAAACCAAATGTTTGAAAAACAAGGCACAGATAAAGAAAAAAAAAAAAAAAACATTCAAGAGGAGCAGACGACCAACTAGGTTCCCAAATGGCGCACCCCTCTTCGCGACGCAAGACAGTTCCGCGCAAGCCCACCGAAACTCCCGCAGAGAATGTCTCCCCTCCACTGCAAGTTGCGAAACTAGGGCGGGAAACAGAAAAAAGGGGGAAAGCATTGGGAAAGGGAATGCGAGGGCGGTGGTAGTAGCAGCAGTAATTCCAGGTGTCTGTACAATGGGTGGAGGCTATTACGGCGAAGAAATGTACACGCGGCAACTTCTCTCGCACCTCAAGTTCGGTTTTGAAACCAGATGTTCCGAACCTCTGCATTTGAAACTTCTTCCGTATTCACATAAGGGAGGTGTGCACTCGTCGGCAGCAGCGAGAAACCTCGTTGGGAAAAGGTACCCTCCTCGTCAGCACTGAACCAAAAATGGTGGAGGGGGAGGCTCACTCCACCACATTCCCTGGTCACTTCGACATCAAGTGACTCCAGACAAACCTCCAGAGGAAGGAAAACAAAAAGCGAAGCTCTAACGTGTCATCTTTTTTTCCCCCCCTTTGGCAGTGTTCCACCAATCAGGAAGAGCCAGTTCCTGCTAAATAAAAAATAAATATGTGAACTTCCCCACGCAATGGAGTGTGCGTTAGCAAAACAAGGAGTATGGGCTAGGGCGGGCGCAGAGTATAACGAAAACTCGCACACATGCACACAAAACCCGTCCAACGCATACATATATAAAAAAAATACACTCATTCCGTGTTTCTTTTAATCATTCTTGCAGGCGCCTCTAAAAAGAAAAAAAAAGCAGGAGAAAAAAAGAATGCAGTGCGTTGGGACGTCCATTCGTGGCCGCGGTCGTTCCTCTCTTCCGAGAGAAATAAGAAAAGGAAAAAAAAACTGGCGTCTGCGGAAGGGGGGAGGAACCGACGATCCCCAAAGGGTGTGCGCTTATGTCAGTCTCTTCCGCGTGGCCGCCCGTGGAATTTGTCGGGGCACGGCGGAGGTGTCCTCTGGCGTGGCACGCGGGGGGCAAGGGGAGACCGACCCCAAACCTAAACAGCACGGGAGTGAGCACAGGCAGTTCCAGTCCGTCGAGAGAAAGGAGGGGAAGAAAAAAAATGAAACGGAGAAAACGTCTTTGGTCCAGTCGTGCCAAGGCAAGAAAGGATGCCTTCCCCGGCGCACTTTGTGACAGACGGGAGCAGCTTTGTCGCAAGCTTCGTCGGGGACCTTTCACTGCACGCTGGTCTTCCTTGTCCGCCCTTGGTTTCGACGGCGGAGGGCAGCGTCGGAAACGCCCGGGCCGACCTCTCTCTTTCCGAGCCCGTTCAGGCCACGTAGGTGTACACCTTCCTGCAATGCAGACAAACATTGCCACACTTCCCCTCGCTCTATGACACGCTACTACGGCCCCTGAGCTATGAATTGTTAAATCCATTTACAAACCACGCAGCGCATTGTTTTGACGTGCCCCATTGATGATTGGTTTCCAAACGGCTTGTACCATATTTTCCGGGCTACAGTCCATATAAAAGTTGAAATTTCACCCGATGCAAACTATTTACAAGTGCGAACTATATAGTAAAATTCGAATTATGGCTTGCATCGAACCCTTTCCGAACTTCCTTAAAAATGAATGCAATTTTTACTTTATACCTAGTAATATCAAATGCGATCGTACCCCCAATGGATATAGCAACAAGACAATGAGCATAGACAGCTTCGTTGGCGAAGATGACAACCGGACTACGGCGGAGCTGACGGATATTGAAATGGCCGCCAACGTTGCCCGCGAGCGGCCTGTTGTGAGCTAAGAGCCTGGTCCTGCGGCCATCGAAGACATTGCACCACGCCCCGCCTTGGGCATGCCCTACCCTGTGCGTCTCGCGTCTGGCCCTGTAGGCTGTAGTTCCGCCTGCCCCGTACTGCACGTACCATTCCTTCCTGCTCGCACTGCCGTCGGCTCCAGTCACGAAAGCTGTTTTGACTGATTTTCGCACTATTTGAAGCGTTTTGTTTAGCATTTATGCCTCGAGTTTTGGTAGCCGGCAATTCGATAGGCGAAGCCGTGGCTGCCGTTGCTGTGCTATGCTCCTATTGCAGTACAATAGAAGGAAGTGGACTTGCACTTGTGGATTGTCTCGACACCGTGGAGCAGGCCGTGACAAAACATGCTAGTATTAACTCTAAAAAGCAGACTACGTTGGCGGAGTACTTTTCAGCGCAATAAATCGACATAGTGGTCTCAAGTAAGTGTCCTAATCAATTAAGAAAGCATGCAGCGATGAATTGCAAGTAAGCTCGTTACTGTGCCAATCATGTGGCGCTTAACTCTGTTTCTCACCTTATTTTATACATAGAATTTTGGCTATATCAAACTGTTTTGCGATCTCCGCGCAGTTCGATATAAGCGGTATTGACTTACAAGAACGTTTTTTTCCCAAGATCCTTCATTCTAACAAGACTTGAAGGATTTTATGAATAACGGACTATATTAATGTTTATTTATGTATGATACAAGCTTTGCGAGCTAACACAGCAGGCATTTGTCATGGTCTGCTGTGTATGATACTTTTTACGTTCAGACTATCTAAACAGACATAGTCTTGACCCCAAATTTGCCCTCGCAGACTATGCATCTGGTGCGAACTATAGTCCAGAAAATATGGTCACTGGACTTGGCGGTTCTTTGCTTCAGAACCGGCAGGGGGGCTACTCCTGTGCCCGTCTTAATTTCTTGAAATCCAGGGAAGGAAAAAAAAAAAAAAGGTAAGAGGGCTGGTTTTTAAGCCTTGCAGCATTAGTGCCCGACTGACTCTGATACACCAAACAGACACACAGACTCCGCTCCCAGAGAGATCCCGGGGGGGGGGAAGGGGGGGGGGGGGTCACTTGCCTGTCTTCGGGAGTCCTGGCTAAGTACTCCCGCTCTATAAGGCCCTCAATCCTTTTCTTGATCACCACGGGGCTCGGGTAGAACCTCGACTTGAGCTGCTCGGTCACCTAAAGCGAACAAACGGGTGCCGTGAGATGCCGACGGATCCACCGGAAGCCGGGTCGAAGCTGCGACGCTCCAGATTAACCCACCTCCGCCACCAGAACGTTGTGCTGCATCCTCTTGCGTGCCTTCATTATCCTCACAATGGCCGCTTCGATCGTGGAGACGTAGCTGAGGAAATTCTTTCCCGCAATCGATGGCCTCGAATGATTAACGGTGCTCCTGAACATGCATCCACCGGACTGCTAGACATTTGTTCCCGTAGACAGGCAATGCAAAAGCACTTTGACCCTTCGTGTGCGTGCAAACAAATATGCAGACAAGGTGAGTTAATACAATGCAAGGATATTCGTGCTTCCTGTCCTCGTCAACCTTGCTTCTCGTCTCGTTCCTCTCGGGTTCAGATTCTCCCTTGGCTGCAACTGTACGACAAAAAAAAAAAAAAAAAAAATCCAGTGGATTAGGAATTTTAATTTGCATGCACCAACAAAGATCACCAAAGTAAAACAAATAAAAAATATCCACTCACCTGACTGAATTTTGACTCTGTACAATTTCGAGGTGAAGGAGTCGTTCACGGTAAACGTGTGACTCGGTTCTGAAAGCAAGACAAAGAAGGATGGGAGACGAGGGAGTTTTTAAGGGGCACCACAATCGCTAAAGCCAAACCACACGAGCAAATGCAAAAAATTGTACGTAAAAGGAGAAATCGCCTCTTCCACATAGAAGTTTAACGATGCAAATAAAGCTAGAAAAATGCCCAATCAAGCCCTGTGGTTTGAAACTTGCAAATTTGAGAAGAATAAGCTCTGCCAAACAGTACCCGATTTACTAGACCATTTGTAATGTGTGCACTAAGATTTGGAGAACACTAGATGCAATGCTCAACGTCTGTGTTCCAGACACTATCCCTTCCTCGTCCTTCACTAAGCTTCTTCCACCGGTTCACACAGATGGACCTCTGTGGCAGGGGTAGCTTTAATAAACAGTTCCCTACTAGTGAGCACTGCACTCCCAACCTACCTCGGCTACATATAGTCTAAGCTCGTTATAACAGACCTTGATTTTGACCAAGATTTCGGTCTGTTGTAAAAGGAGCATTTTGTATGCAGATATGAAGTTGAGTCAATGGTGCATAGATGAAAACCAACCAAACTTCACAAATCGGTATGTTATATCCAAATGTCTCTTGTAACCAGGTCTGTTATAATGAGCTTAGACTGTAGTACAAGTTTTAGTAAATAATATGTCCGTGCAATGTACAGTGATGTAGCATGTGAGTTGGCTTGCGGACTACGCAGCACGTCGAGATGTCCTTTCATAGGGCATGGAGCAGAAATTATTGTGGTATGTCGCACTAAAACTTTTCCATAGGGCTCCAAATAAAGTTCTTCGGTAAATGTGTTCAACCTCGGACCGTAACTCCCATAAGAGAATTTCCTCTTTTGCAAGTCCTCTCTCTCTCTCTTCTTCGGTTAATGTGGAGCTGGGAAAAATCAAGCCGAGTACAACCTGCACTGCTGCTTTTATGAATTTAAACAAGGCAGTCCCATCTGGTGAGAAGCACATGAAATGAAACCAAAACACGCCGAAACGCCGACGACTCCAACACTTGCAACACTACATGACTGAGAGGTAACCACATTATTCTCCCCTCCCTGTTCCACCAACAAGCAAACACACACCTAAAATCTATTGCCTCCACCCCTTTTTCCCAAAATCTGCAAGTCCACCGAAGAATATCTTTACACAAGTAGAGAAGCTTGTGCTTATCCGTACGCTCACTGAAAAGTGGCGCAGCCTGGCGTCCCGAGTGTGAAACGGGGGCAAGGGCTTTGGAAAGTATTCCACCGTGGTTGCAAATGTCGTGACCTCTCTCCACGGCCAAGAGAGAAAAAGGGCTCACCAATGTCCTTAGTCTTGGGGCTCTTGATGAGGATGCGCTGTGTGGGCTTGCCCATGGCGAGGGACTGCAGCGCTCGCACCAGGTCCTTCTCCGGGATGTCCGTCTCGGAGGCCACCTCCTCGTACATCAGCCGGTCGCGGTTGTTGAACAGCATCAGCACGCACATCTGATACGTCGAGACCTGGGGGAGAGCAACGAATTTTCCAGGATGCCACGTCGTCACTCGTCCAAAGGCTACCGGTTCATTGAACGAGCGGCCGACACAATGCAACGACTCTTGGTGATACGTCAGACATCATTCTGAGGCTCTCCGAGAAATACCCTGTATGTAACGCATTGCATACAAAAATATGCGTCGGGTCTTTTGCTACGTTCAGATACTTGGTGCAGTACCAGGTGCGCCACTTATCTGAAGCTGGCACATTTTGTTAGCAAATTCTCGGCACATATTGGACACTAACACTGCCTCTGTGTTCAACGTGCACCAGAGACAAATTTAAGATGGGAGCGTGTAACATCCGTTTGCGATGTCAGATCCTCCCAGTCAAATGCCCCCACAAGCCTGGCCTATAAATCTGTCCCTGGCTTGGAGTTGGGTCCAATTATGCACCTCACACAGAAAGCGATGCCAAAACATGGCGACCACCAACGTTGTTGGATAGGATTTTGTAAAGGGTCTATTGCAAGTCATCTGATCCTTTATGCAATGCATATTGGATTAGATACGTCGGTGACGTAGCCAGTGATGGAAGTGCCATTTAACCTTTTGGAGCAGGCCTTGTAGCAGGCAAAATGTTGTTTTGGAGCAGGTAGTGGCCCTTTTGGAGCAGGGTCCGGCATATGTTGGCATATTACTTGAAAATGAAATAATGCTGCACTGCTATATAAAGCCCATCTCTATTGTTCGAACACAGCGCCTGTCGCCTTTTTAAGACAGGATATATAAAATCCAACAAAGTAAACATGCAAAAAATCATTTTTTAAAATAAAGTTTATCCACTCGTCAGATAAAAAAATACAATTAAATATGTCACACTGAGTTCTAATGGTACAGGATACCAAGTTTTATCAGCCTGCACTTCTTTTAAGGTATCTGCAGCAGCATATAACGACCCTCACTGTTGTGGAATGTTTTAGTTCAGATTAGAGTTGTCTTTCGGGCAGCAGCTTCAAATGTTGCGGTATCTGATATTCGCTTCAAAATTCCGATTCATTTTCGATGTGCTGGCGAAGTCACGATTGGATCACGGCGAGCTAACCCGTTGAGTGCGCTCCTTGGCATGCACCGACGCGCTGCAGAGAAGCGACACCCGCGGAGCAGACACTGCAGTCGCGCGAGTCGCACAGTGCTTTGTGCTCCGAAAAGGACGGTGAGGCTTTACCAGCACTACACCCAGAGTTTCGTGCAACTCAACTATACTTCGTTTCAGCTTCGGTGCGAGCGCAGCCAAAGCTACAAGCGCGCGCATGGAGCTTGTAACGGTACCCACACTGCACGAGCCCACGCGCGAGTCAGGAATGCACAGAGCATTGGGCTCGCGCTAGCTTTGACTTCGCTGATAGCTAGCGCACCAGAACAGGGCGGGCCAACATTGAAAACATCCAGAAACTCGGCCTTTTTTATTTTTTTTTAAATAGGCTGCTCAGTGGGATGGTTCTTCGCTTAGCCTCTGTGGCTTAATTTGGTCTCAGATGTTGCTAACGTTGTTCCTTTCAATGATGATGATGATGCGCTTTCGCAGTTTCGGTTTGCGTAACAGTTGCGGCGCGGAAAATACCGCGGTACCGCCACGCGCTCTGATAAGACTTCAATTCTAATTTTTCATTGCTACATCTCATCTCGGCGCAAGCATGGCGCAATTTTTCGGTAAAATGACAATTTGGCACTACATGTAGCAGGATTTAGTCCTTGGCGCAATTTGGCGCAATTGGCGCAGCACTTCCATCACGGCGTAGCAAGAAATAGGTGTGCTCCTTTCATTTGTCACTGTGCTCTTATTGTATTCTGCTCCACGCCCTAGACAAAAAATGTGTCAGATTAATGCAGAGCAAGATTTGCCAAACATCAATATACAAACATTGTCGCAACAACATGCACGCTAATCTGCGGACATAACCGCAGTAAATATGGCAAGCAGACCTTGCCCAGCCAGCGTGAAGAAGAAAACGTGACATGCTTGACCATGGCAGCTCTCTATCCTCCACCGTTACCTTTTCTGGGTACCTGACGGATGTGCAAAACCGTGTTTGTCTCACCTGTGTGCTGCGTTTCCTCTACGATATGTCGAGTGTATGATGCATTACCTGTATTACACGTCACTGGTATAATGTATCCCTCCTATGATCTGCGACTTGTACGATGCATCAACTGTACAATGTGTTGCCAGTACAATGCGTTGCCTGTACAATGTGAAGCCCGTACGATGTGCCGCCTGCATGATGTGCCACCCGCAGATTAGTGGCCTGCATTATGCATCAACTCTACAGTGCGCCACCTCCATGAGCCCCCTGTACGACACGTCCCCCGCACGGTGCGTCACCTGTATGATGTGCTTGCGTGGTGCTGGGGGCGCGCGTGGCGACAGCAGGGCAGTGCTGGAGGACGAGGCCTCGCTGCTGCTCTCCTCCTTCCGGGGCCCGTAGAACACCGCATTCAGGTCCGCCCACCCGAGCTGGGGCTGCAGGGTCAGCTGCCGACCACTGTGCTTCGCCAGGTAGAACCTGGAGGGCACGCCCGGTCTCTTAGTGCCAGCACGTCAAAACCTACCGAGACTGACGTTGCATCAACACACTCTACGCTATGTTCACGCCCAAGCTGACAAGACAGCGGAAGCTATGTGTGTGTCCGACCAGCTGCATGTCTATCTTGCGTCACGTGATCGTGCTCCTGCCCATTCCCATGTGCGGAGGAAGTGTGGGGTGGGGTAATGAAAAAGAGGAGGCCAACCGGTCCAGCAGGCACGTAGCTCCCACAGGATGTCTACCAACCTGGAAAACCTGGAATAGTCGGGGAATTTCAAAGCATCCTGGAAAGTTAAAATTGTGAGGGAATCTAAAAAAAAAAAAGATTGAGGTACACCTCAGCATTTCTTATGAGTTGTGAATTGAAAGCATGCAAGCCGCTCGTCCGCTCCCTTTTTCATCTCCTGCGTCCTTCTCGTTGCCAGTCAGTGCGTGTGCTCCCCTGGGCACGGTGACCTTGGATGCTCCGTGTTAAAGGCACACTGATGGACACACAGCGCCATGGGTTGAGCGGTTGTGGAAACTGACGAGCGCGGTGGCCAATGGGAGCACCGTCGAAGCACGCCAGCCAATAGGACCGAAGGAAACTAGGGGCCATTTACGCGCTTCAAACTGATGACGTCAGCTCGTTCCATGAGACCAGTCAATGCTTTCGCATTAAAAAGGTTAAGTCGGGGACGGTGCAGTGAGAAGTAGGTGGGCGTGGCATGAGCTAGGGCAGATGGCCTTCGCACCGAGTGACAGTTGCCCAAGGCATCACTGTGTGGCATGAGCCACCACTCGATTCAACAGATGAAACGGGAACAGCCTGAACAGTTGCCGCAACCCCATCCACTTCTTTTGTAACGGTCGGGGAACTTAACTGAAATATTTGAGGAAAACTCGAGAAGGTTAGGGAATATGAGAGGAGCCATTTGGTAGACTTCCTATGCCAGCCTAGAACTAGAAAGTTAGGCTTACAGTATCGGCACTCTATTTCCAAATATTCTTGTGGGTGCCACTCGGTGGCTACATTCAAGCACGAGTCTTGAGTGTTGTGGTGTTCAAAAAGGGGCCCCCCGACCGTTTTTTCAATTATTCCAGCTGCCAACATGGACGCCACTGCCGCTCCCAGAACAGGGAGCTGTGAAGCTCGGGAGGCTCGGGCTAGAGGGGTCACCATTTTGGTGTTTAGTGCAGAGCAAGTGCAAATGGCAATAGTTGCGATTCGAAAATGCAGATTCCTGAACTTCAGAAACACTATCAAAAAGATTGGTCTTGCTCGGTCGCAGACCATTTCAACATTTCCGGAGAAAGGAAAACTGTTTCCTGCAATTTTAGAAGATTCAGACAACTGGCAGCAATGATTTTATGAAGGCACAGAAAAAAAAATTGCATAAAAACTCGATCTTGAAAAAAATGCCATGTTATCCACCAACATCTATAGAATATTCCCAAAAAGTTTCATTAGCTTACACTGCAGTTATTTTTTTACAAATTATTTTCGGTCCACCGACACTAAAGAAACGGTAGTGGTTCAAGCACTTTTTGAACCTATTTTTCTCGGTTCCACATTTTGGCATAAATTTCACTTTAATAAAACCATTGGTTGCTAACAGGACGGAGAGGAAGCCTCATTCATCGTTTTTCCGATCTGGAATTTAATGGGCAGTGCAACTGTGGCATTGTATTTTTACTTTGTGGATGTCTTTTATAAAAGATATTAAGATTTTGTTAACGACATAAACGGCAAACAAATTACTTTTTTGAAAAGTTTTCACAGTTGCATTCTTCAGGCATTCTGCTGCATATGTGGTGAAAAAAAATGTTGGGTACTATTTTAGTTTTCTAACGATAGGTTTCCTAAACCATGTCAGTGTGTTCCTGATAAAAACATGACAAATTTATTTCACAATTTATGTACACAGATAAAACTTTGCACTGCATTTGTCTCGCAACTGCCAGTGTATACTGTAAATTTTATTCATATTAAGCCAGCGGTTCAAAAGTTGATCATTTTGGGTAGTGCCCTCCCTTAAAGACGGTTAGAGTGTCGTTACACTGAAGCTTAGCTTACTTGGAGGTTCTAGGCGCACCAAATGCATAGAGCGGCCTCCGAACTCAATGCCACTGCACAGTCGCATGGGCTAAGAAGTCACGTTGCGACCACCGGGCCGAGTTCCGACTCCCCAGTCTCTAAGCGGCCCGGGAAAGGCTGTGTTAGCTGATCAGACGACCGAGTGACGGCTAAATTGCGGGCAACCGATCGACGATTTACAAGTACGGTGGCACCGTTTGTTTGTTTCGTCTCTCAACGCTTCATAGCCAAACACAGGACATAATTGGTAAAAGGGAAATGCACACGCGCACTACTTTAAACGACGACCGACCATCCTGCATAAACGGCTCTTGAAGCCCATCATAGGTCTAGTTGCAATACCGCGTCGTAAGGTCGGACCTAGGCTCATTCCGGAAACAATAGACACTAAAAAGGCCCCAACTGGCAAGGAATGCAGCTGGCATCGCGCCCATACGCGGGGCATCGAGGCTCTCCTACCTGCGGAAAGCTTCGAAGGCGTTGCGGGGAGCCATGGGAATGTTGCTCTTGGGGGTCGAGGCCTGGGTCGGCCAGAACCCCGTTGTGAGCACCCGCACGTTCAGGTCCACTCCGTACAGGTTCGTCTGCGGGGAAGAGGCAAGAAATTTACCGTAACTGCAACGGAACTATTGCCATGGTGAGCCCAAGCAAGTGAATACAGGCAGAGCATTGTCGGTACAGAGCCCCTTTGATAAAGTACAGGTTTTCATAAGCTCATCAATAAACAAAAAAACATATCTGCAGAAGTGTGGGACATGACCTGTTGCTACTACCACCGCATTACTTAGAGACTACAAGGGTTCTGCGAGAGTTGAAAGATACATAAAAGCTTTCTCGGTCCCCGGTGCGAGTTCAGCTCGTAACACTCTTATAAAAAATAATACAAATAAGTAAATAGAAGTGAAATGCAAGAGCAGACTAGGCAAGCATATGCGAAGCTTTGGGAAATAAAATGAGCCCTCACGCTGCACATGAGCACGTGGGTCTTGAACTCGTCCATCATGGTGTTGGAGACAGACATGTCCTTGAACATGCCTTCCAATTTTGACGTGAACTGGCACCCACATTCCGTCTGCAGAGAGAAAAAAGAAGCACAAAGAAACGAGACTGTTATTCATATAGTTCGTAGATAGAGAAGTCATTCAGTTGCGAGATTTACTAAGGTAGCGGCAAGGCTGCTTTATCCAACTAATGTGTCATAACGGCTTCAATGACAAAGGAAGTTTATCCAATACAATGCATTGTGGAGGTTCTTTGGCTGGGTAGCTAGTACAGCAAGCATTGGAATGCACCACACTACTTGTCATGGCCTCATGGAAGGTGTGGTGAAATGCACAACATTTATTCATTTATTTAGATACTAAATAATTTCTGAGCCATACAATAGGAGTGGTATAAAAATAAAAAAGCTCCTTGAACATAGAAACAAACAGATGAGGTCATATACCTACACTAAATGTATTGTGATTAATACTATTGCACAATATATATGCAATGAAATGTCAAAAGTTCAAACACAGCGTGACATTACGCAAAGCCAGACAGACTACTGCAGATCATGGACATGAATTCATACCTTCATCGAGTGCTTCTTCTAAACAGCGGCAGGGAAACGGGCAATGTTAAAAGTACTTGTTTACTGCTTTCACAGTAATGCAGACTAAATCGATGATGAAAAAAACAAAAAAACATGGCGTTGAGAACTAAATCTATTCAAGAAAGCATTTCGGCTCCATGAGCTTCTCAATGATAAAAGCACATTCTCAAAATCCAAATAGGTTCAACCAGAAAGCAAAATGTGAAAACTGCACGATAGCAAAATCACAACACATGCAAATTTCTGTAAAATCAGCTAACTTTTTTTTTTGGAAGCACGCACTCACCTTGAGCTTGGAGATCATGTTCTTCTCCGAGTCGTCAGAGACACTCTTGTTGAGCAGCAGGCGCTTGGCCAGGTGCTGCTTGTAGTAGCGCTCAAAGAGGTCCTTTTCCTGGAGGTAGCGGAAGAGCACCATCGTCTTGTCCAGGACCTGCTCAATCTCTTGCTCCGTCATGCCCTTGACCCCCTTCTTGAGCTTGTCGTCCACAAAGAGGGACAGGTATTCGGGCGACTTGCGGTTCAGATTGAGGAAGTACTCAAAGTCCCCGG
Source organism: Ixodes scapularis (assembly GCF_016920785.2). Lineage (NCBI taxonomy): Eukaryota > Metazoa > Arthropoda > Arachnida > Ixodida > Ixodidae > Ixodes > Ixodes scapularis. The sequence continues at coordinate 50,697,353 of NW_024609880.1, read as the reverse complement.
CGATCATCTGCTTGAACTGGCGCTCCCCGTTGAACGAGTGGTACAGGAAGTGGTCGAAGCGGTCCTTCAGGTCCAGCAGGTTCTGGACGAAGCTCAGGGCGTCCCCCTTGCCGCCATCCTCCTCTGTAACAAGGGCCTTGCCTTGCTCCCGCAGGTAGCTGCTCACACACTCCACCACCGTCTTGAGGCCCTCCTGGACCCGGTTGAACAGCCGGAACATGCGGGCCAGGTCCTCTGTCTTCTGGTTTTTCAGCATGTGCACCACGCCGGAGTTCTCCATCTGCGGCGAGAGAGCGTACCACTGCACCGGTCACCACCCTATCGAAAAGCATCTGTATGATTTGTCTAAGAAACATATTGTAACTTACACAAATTGTGCGAGGTGTATGTGAGTTCTTATACGACTCTATATGAACTCGTACGTTTCCTAGACATATTCGTATAATTTGTTCACTAGACCAGCGCACCTCCACGATGGTCTTCATGTGGTTGGTGATGAGCTCCTTCTCCACCACCTGTACGATCAGCTCCTCAGTGAACTCGTCCAGGTAGTGCTTGGCTCGCTCCGCCTCCTCGTTGATGCGCTGCTCCACCTTCTTGATGTACACGCACGCGCTGTTTTCTGTCAGGAACTTCTGGCTCTCCATCTGAAATGTCCCGCAATGCGATACGTCACATTTGAATGCAGAAGCCAGCTCAGATTTTGTGTCGCCTGAACTCTGGCTTCGGACAAACGCGGAAGGAAGGAGAGTTAAACGCCTGCCAAACGCCTGCGCCGTTGGCCAACCGTGTACATTTGTGTGCGTTGTGTGTTGCCACGCTACGAGTCGCTTTACCCAAAACTCCGTCACCTCTCTACATGCATCCTCACTGTTGTCGCAAGAAAGAAAGGGTAGGAGAGGACGAGGCGATGCTGTAAAAAAATGTGGCTACGCGTATCAGGAAGGCAGACGTCGAACGTAAACGTCGGCTGCGTTTCTCGTAAAATGCAATACTGCATATAATGGTTCAGTCAATAAAGAGAAATACAGTTGGAAATTCTTTACGTTGCTCCTTCTCGAGAGTGGGGAAACCCTGCATTTCAATGAGCGCCCTCACCGAGCATATGATGTTCCTTCTTCCTGACTTGAAAGGGAGACAGATTAAATAGGCCCGTCCGATTAGCCTGAACTGGCTAAACTAGTTCAGCAGTGCTGGTACTGGCGCATTCGATTCAACCAGAAGTTGCACAAGCACTGCACTGGCCCATTCGATTCATCCCAGTTCTGAATGAGTTCAGACCGAGTTCCTTAAGATCTTGCACCGGCTCCGGAGCCTGTTCAGCAGACGTTGAGAGCAGATGACACTCCTCGTCTGTCTCTGCTCGTGATGCCATTTTTTGCAGCTCATGTGCAAATGTCTCCAATGTTTAACAATAACGTCGAGACGGAGGTTACATTTTCCCTCATTTATGAAAATAACGTACCCGTGGTGGATGCGGAATTGAGATCCTAACCGAAGGTAGGAATCTGCTCCATTATGATATTCTAAAAGCGTTTTACGCTCCTGCTCACGCAGGTTTGGCTCCCTCCACTAACGAGCCTGGGAAAAACGCCGAGAATCGGCATTGGCTTGGTAGATCCACGCGGATCTTTTTTGAGAATCAGTATAAACACTTTAACTTGACGCCAAGGTGACGGTTGATAGCTGGTTTGGCCAAAATGCTCTCGTTGGGCCTTCGTCTTCGAAGTGACCGCTACCGATCGCACGCTGCCGCCAGTAACTCCCGACGCGAAATCATCCTGATGCCACGAACCTATTGTCGAAATGTGAAACTTGAGTGACTAGGAATGAATCTACTATTGCTAAATGAATGTGAAAGACACAAACGCCTATGGGAACGATGGGAAGCAGACGGCTGTTAGAAATGCAGACAGAAATGCATTTCAAGCAGAAAATGTTTTTAGTACACTCGAATAAAGAAACAGTCAAAGAAAAGGTTTCGTTTCTATATTTAAAAAATACTACCGTAATATACCAGGGGTTGCCCACCCCATTTTTACTGAAAACTACCGTAAAATACCGGGCAAGCGCCCACTCAAAATTTAGAGATAATCGCGAAAAAATGGGGAATGGGCGCTGGTCTGGTCATCAATTTTACATATTCTCTTAGATCTTAGAAATTTGGATATGGGTGCTTAATATGGAATGGGCGGATGCACGGTATTCTACGGTAGGTTAATCTAGACATGGGCGCTTGTCCGGTCAAATCAGGCAGTTAACATATAATTTGCAAAATTCTCAAGTTTGGGAAATGTTAATAGTGGGCGCTTAACTAAGTGGGCGCTTCTGCAATATTTTACGGTAAGGAAATCGGAACGGTATCATCAAACCGGGCACAACTAAATGTAGCATACGACGTGGCATGGAGAAAAAAAAGAGCCAACAGATGCAGATGACGCCCTGCGCTTGCACTCCAAAAGCCGATCACAGCGCCAGTCCTAACGCGGCGGCTAATCTGGTTATGCGCCACCGCTGCACGGCTCCTGCACTCCTTTGAACTCGGACAGAACTATAGTCCGTTGCAGCTTAAGAAGGTAGGGTGAGGGCAAGAAAGACCTGGGGAGGAGGGAACAGACGGAACGCTGGAGAGGGGAAGGGGAAACCTCCTCTCTCCAGCGTTCTGTCTGCTTCCTTCTCCCCGGCATTCCTTTCCCTCGTCCTACCTTCTCTAGTTGCAACGGATTATAATTCAGAACTTTCTGACCGAATCGAACAGACTTAACAAGTACAACAAAATTTATGAATGCAGGAACTTAAACCGAGCGTATGTCCCAAAAGCATCTGCATCTCTAAAAGGTTATCCTGAATTCTCTATCCTTGAAGGCCATCCAAAAAAAATTGTGCAGCAATTCAGAGGCTAGCTTCTGGTACTCGATGATGCGCTTAGATATGTTCGTGATTCACAAAGCATGCCTGCCTTTGAACATCTGTTTAAAAAAAAAAAACAAGCCAAATCAAGGGCCTTTTTGTGACTGAGTTTACTCAATGAAAGATTTGTGGCTTGAGTTACTTCTTTCTTTTAATTTGAAGCTCACCTAATTTGAAGTGCTTCGCTGCTTCGAGCTACTGAGAGTAAACTAATAATAAATTGATTAATGGCGGATTCCGTTCATGATGTTTCGTCAAACGAAACCTGGCAGTCGCAGTTGCGACAGTGATCTTTTCAAGAAAGCGTTAGCTAACCTCTCTGTTAACTTGAATTTTTGTTATTTGTTTTTTCTAGATTACTTGCTAATCCTTGTTTCCCCACTCCCCCTCTGTAATGCTAGCACACGCCTTGAGTATCTCCAGGATTACAGTCAGCACAGGCAATTTCAGATGCAAAGAAATAGATTTTCCTCCGATAGTACGCACCCAATGCTTAGTCCGCACATAAAAATTTTCAACATAGCACACCTCGACAAATACCCGTTTGATTAGCTCTCAACAACCTCGTATCAGAAACAGATCATCATTAACATACTCTGTCACCCACAAAATTTGTCACGTCTAGTGATAACAAAGTAGAAAAACAATTCTCGCATAATCCGCACCTGTAGTATAGTCCACACCACATAAAATTTCAACTTTTACACATATATAGTCTCTGGATAACAGTTCGGAAAAATACAGCAAATAAATCAAATCTCGCCGCCCCGACGAGTGTCCCGCGGGCTCACCATGTAGAACTCCGCCGACTGTGCCAGGAAGGGACGCTCAAAGTCCTCCTCATAAACTGCCCTGGTGTCGATGCCAAGGTGTACCAGCATCTGGCAGGCGTTCTTGATCGCTAGCCTGGTGGGTAGACGGACAGAAAGTGGCGCTTAAGACACGGAGTAGATGATGCCGATCAAGGCACGGCAGAACCTGCTTAAAGTGGAACTCCGACGGACCGAGCCAAACAAGTCCACTGACCAGATGACCATTTCGAGGACATGGAACACCAAACACATTGCGCTGAGTTTCTACTGTGCTGTAAGGGCTGGTTCACACATTTGCATTTGGGTGTGATAGGCTATGCTGCAACCATTTGTGACAGGTTAAGATGAGGAAAAACACTGGCACCATATCGGGTAACCCTGGAACCCTTACAATCTGCATATAGCTACACCTGAGGTCTTTGGCACTAGTATTTGTGAGATTAAATCAATGCACTATCTATAACAAGCGGTCGCCTATAACTAGGAGTGCATGCTTTCAAAGTTTATTTTTCACGAATTCGGAGGGTGTCCTTTCGAAGTTTACTTTCCGCTCAAAAGTCGGGGTTTATCGGAGTTTGTTTCTGTTAAGTTCCCAGTCCCCTGAAATTCAAAGTTCAATTTTAGTACGGACATAAACACCCTAAATTCGTCGGAACTTACCCGTACCGCATAATATCTCTGCAGCTGCATTTGGCACTTGACACTTTGCCATTGGCAATAATAACTATTTCACGACAAATGCTGCGAAGTATTGCCTCAGTAATAGTCAATACGAGAAAAAATGAGTCCATTATGCGAGTACCTAAATATGGTAAACACTCCTTTACATAAAAACTTTCAGCCTTTCCACGCTGGTGCAGAAGGAAGACCAGTGAAGCTGTACTATGATGGGACGACCTCAAGCACGATTTCTTGGACGACCTCAAGAACGACGCCTAGAGGACAACGTCTAGGACGAACTCAAGAACGACTTCTAGGACAGCCTGGAAGACGACATCTACGATGACGCCTAGAGAAATGCAGCCTTCCCACTCTGATGAAAACCAGAGTGGAAAGGCTGGAAAGGTTTCCGCCATCTATGAGCGAGGCTGGCAAGCCGGTTGTCTCATTGCCGCCGTTGCTCATAGATGGCGGTAGCTGTCCGGAGTTTTGAGTCAGCATTTATTTGCGGGGGACATGATCCTCGGGAAACTAGCCCTTAACAGCTTCACCGTAAAAATAAAAAAAAATGTTGTGAAAACATAAACAGGCACACACAAAATGCATTCGAAGTTTATAAATTGCTGCACTGCGGGCCCTGACCAAATGTAAACGGTGGAGAGCGTGGCTTTCGATACATGCTACGCCACCTGCACCACAACAGCAAAGAAACAAGGGGCGATTCGAGTATAGAAAGGAGGTGCTCACCTGTCGACCACTTCCCCACGCCGCTCGCTCATCACCATGCCCAGCAGGGTGTCCCGCAGGTGGTCCCGGATGCAGCCGTAGCGCACCACTTGGTCCCGGAAGATGATGAGCCCCAGGTTGTACACATTGTCCACATTGTTCTGCTGCACGTACACACGGTCCTGCACGGGGTGCAGACGTTTCGCACGACCGTCTCCCTTTCTCTCGGCTTCGACGTGGCAGACGCTGGCCAATCGGAAAGCTCGGCTGGTTCGATTCTTCGGTTCAATCTGGTGTAATTAGATACTACAGAAACATCCAGCGACTTTGGGCAGGGCCTTACAAGATCGTTTTGTGCCACTATGCTCCGTTTACCCTTTAGCTGAGACTGCAGCCCATGCCAAAAGCACGAGAGCTCGAGGTTGCTGACGCTGCTTTGAAGCGTTCTTCCGCAGAATGAGCACTCAAACTAAAAATGCACGTCTCAAAGCCAGGAGCGCGGGCTAGCTTGCGCTTGTAGCTTCAGGTCCTGCCTCAGCCTAAGGGTGAACAGTGTATACTCAGTTTTGGCTTATATTGGACTGCAATGGACGCTACAAACGACCAAAGCCAATCCATAGCCTGGAACGTGTCATGCGACATTGAACGTTGCTCTGCTGAACTAGAAGGGCACGTGACACCCTCCAACTATGAATTTGCTCCGGTGGCTTGTAGCATCAGTCGCGGTTCAACGAAGCATAGTAGTAAATATTTGAAGACTGCAAAAATGGGAATGCAAGAGGTTTTTAAGATGGTGTCCCAGCAGCTAACCCCCAAAGCACTCTCTATTAAAACATTTCGAGTCACGCAACAATTAAAGGGACCATGAAATGATTTTAAAATTGAATTTCATCCACCGCACGTCGTAAAAGGTTTGAAAAGAAACACAAAAACACAAAAATAGGGAGCCAAAAAAAATTATTTGCTATAGAACTTTTAAAAGAAAACTGGACTCTTTTGCGCCTTCTTTCCTTCGAAAGCTCGCTGCCTTTTCACTACGATGCGTCCGCGGAAACGGAGCACGTCAGCCGAATCCACGTCGCCTATGGGGTAAGAGCCTATCTCACCAGCACCGCGATCGTAAACAATAAATAGCCGGCGAATGTTTCCTAAAAGTTTTGTTAAATAATATTCAGATCCACATTTTGTAGCATAATTAGAGATGTGTGGCGAAAATTGCCCAATTTGATAATGCTGAGAGTCAAGCGCCATCTATCGTGCGGTAAACAAAGCAACTACTGCGCGTGCGCAGTAGGGCAGGGCAGACTTCAGTTACTTGGGTCGCGACGACCGACGAACAGTTATTTCCTTCGATTTCCTTCCTCTCAAAACTCTGACTGACTGAACGTTTATTTTTCTATGAGTTCTTCTCGCGCGTGCCGACTTCAAGCAGCAAGAAAAAAAGTACTGAAAACAGACCACGACGAACAAGAACGCTGGATCCACAAACACCCGTGAAAAGCGACAACCGCCACGAATTCACCGACTCCGACGAAGCGAGCTGCTCAGAATATAGGCCTAGCAGGCACTCCGACTTGGCGCAGCGTTGCTTCGTCGCAAGACCGTTTGCCTACGACCGGCTGGCGTGCTGAATGGAATATGCCCGCCCTTGTGGACAATTCCCGTATTATAGTTCGATCGCTGACCTCAATTTTAGATTAAGAGGTGAGGTCAATCTCTTCCCCTTGTTTTCCGAGGCAGTGTTGACGAACACTCGTCGAAAAGGGACTCTCGTCAATTCTATCTTCTTGTTTGGTGTGATATAGAGCTGAGATAAACGCCGTATGGATTACCTTCGTAACACGGTATGTACACTTTGTTATTGGTATGCCATTTTTATTCAGACAGGCTGCACGTCACTGTCCAGCTATAACAGTTCGTGGGAGGTATACGTGCAATGCCGGTCCAACCTTTCTTTGCCAAGTGTCGCGTCAGTATCGAGTTGCAATCGTAAAAGATTGGTCCCGAAGCGCTTACCAACAGCGCGAATACAGCACTTCCATCAAACGCGCGCGTCCGCTCCGAGTGTGAACAGGTATTTACGTGGCTTTTGCTGACACTCGTAGTTCAAATGCATCTTTTTTAACGTCGGCTCGCTTCTGCATCTCAGAGGCCACGAAAAACGCCGCGGCAATTTGTTTCCATCTACGTCGCTTTGCAAACGACTGACACGGGCCGCCTTTTACCAACAATGACAGTTGGGTTGACTTCTGGAGTCTTCACCGGAAGACTCGCTGCACTTCCCAACAGGCATACCGGCGTATGGGACTAGTCCCATGCTGTCCCTGTAGCGCAACGTATCTCATTGAATTTCGCTCAGCTGCGATGCGGCGATGAGAGGCGTCGATTCAGAAAATACGTCGGTGACATCAGCGCAGTAAAACCTACCGACGCACCCCAACTCGTCGCCGCTAACGCTCCCATTCTCCTACTGCCGAGAAAACTTCCGGTTCCGGAAACAGCGTACGTCACGGCTTGTTTTGCGGTCAGTTGGAGAAAAAGAAAAAGTCTATATTTCATTAATTTTTTGTGTAGAAGTTAATAAACCGAGACGAAAACGGATGCCTGTTCGGCATTCAGTGAACATTGACGGTTTAATGTAAAAGTTATCTGGAAAAAGTAAAAAGGTCATTTCATGGTTCCTTTAAATGCCACATGTCCCAGTTCCTCTATAGACATTTCTTCCTACAGCAGAAGCTCTCTACGGTAAAGACTGCTATAGAGAAGACGTGAATTTACTGAAGAATGCATGTAATACTGGTGCAATCAATATAATATTTTTTTCTAGAAAACTGACCTTACAATAAATTTTACTGTATCACAAAGAGAAGACAGTAATCCAGTTTTTGTTTTCAGCATTTTTTTAAGCGGTGTCTGATACTTTCCATAAAATAAGAATTCAATAATCTGACACATTTACGTAAATAACGATTCACAAAAACCATCACTATGTTTAAGCCCAGCATTGGGTAAACTCTGAGTGGCTTTCGTAGCACAAACATTGGTTTAGTTCCCAAATCTTGTGTTGTAGTAGCTTTTTATTTTGAGGAATTTCCCAATTAAACAGAACTCACTCGTGTGACCCTTTAAGAGAACTTGCTATATTCGGCTCTGCAACATTGGCGATCTCTATTTCCCAGAAGAAAAAGTCAAACTTTCTGTTGTTGTCCTAAGACGACGACAGTTATGTGGCAGTATGCGCTCACCATGTACATGAGGATGTCCCGAATCATCACCATGCTTGTCTGGTGGTCGTTCCACGCCTGATTTAGTGTCTGCAGAAAGTTGTTGTGCAGGGAGGCTAGGACATCTGCCCGAACCTGAGAAAGAACAGACACGCGAAACAAGGTTACCAGACCGTTCCCATCTCTAAGCTTAAATTTAGAAACTCGTAAGCATTGAAACAAAGCAAACAGGAATTATTGACATTGTTAGTTATTAACACGAGGAATGTATAATTATCCACCAAGATTCTGGTTGTCAAGGAAAAGCTTTGATTGAAAACATTTTGTTTGTCACAAGGCTGCAAGGGTTTCACCAACCAGCAACTTGGCGCTATACAAGAGAGAACCTAGAAAGTGTATGTGGAAAAGAGGACAAACCATGCTCGGTGTCAACTATTTTGCACTACATTTCTGCAGTGCTCCATCGTTGTCAAAACTACTTGCATCAGCGCTTACAAATGCAAGAGGATGTCACGTGCACATACTCTCGCAGCAATGCGGGGCTACAGCCATAAGAAGGCTGGCTGGCCTTGACAACATAGCACAAAATAGACTTTTCTAAAATAAAATGTGACACTAAATATATGGGGCGTTTTTGGAAATACGGGTAAAATCACTCCTGCGAAAACTACCCATCGCACCGAAAAAAGGTTGATGCTGTAGTGGCCTGTGCCAAAGGGCCCATTAAGGTAAATTATTAGCATTCAGTATAATTGGGTAAATAATTTCTTTTCAGTAATTACATTTTTAATTATTAATTTTAAAGATACTATGGTTTTAATCAGAAACTTGATGCGAATCATCGAAAACCACTAAATCCACAACTTTAGAAAGCTACAAGGCAAGTGCAGCACTTTAAGGCGTTCCATAAAAATGCTCCATTTTGGACGTGTTTCTAGATTTCGGTCTCTTATCGGAGCGTATATCTGCTCCAGCAATCCAGCTAACCCTACTAAAATGTGCACCTATACGCGCCGCCACGCATCGAGCATAGATGAGGCTAGATAAGAAAGCCTCCAGACTGCCGCACGAGGTTTGCCTTTTATATGTTGGTGCCAGCGTGAAGACACCTTTACGTGCAATGCATGGCCACTATGCAACGGGCATAGTGTGGCGGCGGTCACCTCGAAACCATCCCAGGCACCAGAGGTCGCCGTCGCACGAGGAAGGGCCTTGGTTCTGCACTTCCTCAGAGCCCTTTATACTGAAAGAGTTTGGCCATCATTTGAAGATACCGACGGTCCACCAACCACAGCTGGAAATAAGGCAACCAGGCGGTGGCACCTTGTTTCCACCATTTTGTGTGATTGAATTTCGAACCCGCTTTGGATTAGGCACGCAAGGTATGCGGTGACCCACCATTGTAATAAAAGTGTTTATCGCTAATGTAAGTGTTTTTGGCGCTGCACATGCAATCAGAAGCTCAAACTTACTTTTCTGCTACGATCTCTTAAAATTATATGAGCTTAAACTTATTCCTCTTTCGTGAAAAGTGAACGTTCAATACTTTGAATATTAAGTCTCAAAAATTACCACCGCAAAAATTTAGTGCCGTGACGGGCGCCATCTAGGAGAGGCGCTACAAACCTCTGCGCTCTCTCGCCATATTAATTTTTGTTTGAGAAAGCCTGATTTTGTTTAAAACCAAAAGAGATAAAGCTTATTTGTAAGTTATGTTTTTGGAGATCAATACAGGATGGCCAGTGCTTGAATATAGTGACCAATTGCACGCATAACAAAGAGTCACAGTACAAGAAATTGTGTTTATAAAACAACTACTAACCGCACACTTGAACTAGTGCACGTAAGTTGGGTAGCCAAAAGCAGAATCCTCCATTTTGTGTGATTGTAAAGTTTGCTTATTCTAGCGGGCGCCAGACTTCGCCCAGTGGCCAAACTCTCCCATTATACAGGGCTCTGCTCTTCCCTGAACTCGTGCAAAACATTACGAGGCACTTGAGGAAGGAACGTTTTTCCCCTTGTTGAATGCATGAACTACTTTTACAGGTCCAGCTATAAGAAACGATCGTACAAATTAAAGTCCCTTTTCCTCTTTTAAAAACCTGCTCTTAAAAAAAAACAATGTGTGACGCATTTACACAGTTACAGCTGTGTTGCTTATTTAACGATATGACGATGATGATCGATTGACACTGCGCCAATCGTGCGTCATACGGCGATCCAACACTGAAATGGTGTTGCGTTGACTTAGCATCGATACACTGATGAATAAATGATTTTAAGGTCATGATGTGTTTTCGCACCAAATTTAGCGGGGAAACTAAATTGGTGCATAGGTCACGTGAAGTAAATTTTTCAGCTAAATTTAGCGGGGAACCAGAACTTGTCTTTGGACCCTGTAACACCAGGTCACGTGGCATCAATTTTACCGCCAAGTTTTTATGGGGAAACTGAATTGGCGGGTCGGTCCCACGACGTCAACTTTTCCACTAAAGCGGATAAACTGAATTGGTGCATACGTCACGTGACAACAATTTTTCCGGTGAATTTAGCGGGGAACCTGAATTTGTCTGTAGGTCCCGTGACGCGAGGTCACGTAAGCTCACGCTCATGCTGTCTAAAAACCAGGGAACAGGCCACTAACAGCTGTTGCTGTAAAAAGAAAAGCAAAACATATTGAAACACTCAGCAAATGCCTGGCCGACTTCGGTATACCAGTGTAACCCTGTTGTATACTCCCCTTTACTTTACGATGGACTGCAGAGGACGCTACGAATGGCTTGTAGCGTCCGCTGCAGTCCATTGCAAGATGAAACAGAGTGTAGAGCGTTGCAGGTATCCGCAGCAGTGCTCCAGGCCGTGGGAACGACCTACCGTCAGCCGAAACCGTCAGATGTTGCCGCATACCCCCCGCTCACCCTATCAGCTGTCTTCCAGTGAAGAGCAAAAAGAATGGAGAGCAGGGAACCCACCTTGCTCACTAGATGCTCTGTCACCACTTCCCTCAGTCCCGTGTAGAGTCTCTCCCCGTGCTTGTGGAGCACCATGGTGTAGGCATTCCGGTACAGCTCCTCAAAGCTCAGTCCGCTGTTGTTTTTCTTCTGGATCTCTTGGATGGCATTACGCAGCAGGCCCCAGATGTTCTGAACATACTTCTCGTCCATCGACATCTGGGGGAGGGGGACGAGCCAGAAAAAAACGACAAGTTACGACAAGCCGGACCGGTTCAACTAGAACACTCTACACCAGTTAAAACTACACTGCCGAACATTAGAAAAAAAAGAAAGAAAAGAAATTCTGTGAGTATGAAATGGTGAGTTGGGCCACCTGGTTCATGAAGACTCCTTCAGATATTTGCATAGGGATCGGTTTTGAGCGCGTTAACGCACTGCAGCTCGGGGTATGTCGAGTGAAGGGTCGTACTACAGACCCCAGGGACCTTCGGTTTGATCCCACCCCTGTCCGTTTCGATTCGGATGAGCACATAGTAGCGGCGTACTGTAGATGCACGTTACATACCCCGGGCTAGGAGCCGTTTCTTTGACTGGCAAAAGTTCCCGTCTATGGCGGGGACTCCAGGCGCCTGTTGGAGCCGATTGACTTTCCGCTGTCTAAACATACACGCAACACAATTTTTTAGATATTTGCATTTCGAGTGTGAGTGACTGCCTTACGGGCGCTTACGATATTTGCAACTCCCGCCGGCCACTTGCCCTATCACAGACGAACGAAGAACCAGAGGAGCGGGGACAGCGGCGGAGACAATGGCAGGGACTCTTGGCCTTTCTGCTGCTGTTCTGGTCGGCGTGTTCGAGCATCATGCAGTTTTCATTGAAAAAGCGAGCGCATTAAATAGGGTTTGTTGTGGTCCACTTAGCAATAGTGTTTCACAAAGGGACCGGGATGTCTCATTTCATCAGACGGTTTTAAGGGATTGCATACGATGCGGACTTCAAGTTCTGCAGTCGCAATCACAATCTTTGCTCAATGTGATGGCAAAAGATTCCTCTAGTAGTGCAAAGTTCTTGTGTACGATCTACGAAAAGTCATTCTTTCCAGAGGGTTTATGGGAGAACTGCTCTCTCAACGGTGCATCGAGTGATAGATATCGGGAATCGGTTCACATTTTATGCACTGAAAGGCCGTGACAAGGTACATGACAGTTTGTTCCGCACACTTCCAAAAGACAGCCTATGCATACCTGCAGTCAACTAGTTACAAAGGCACATAAAGAAATGCTCGTAGCATTTTGAAGCCCGCCTGTGTGCCGATCGTGAGTTGTTAGAATGGACAGTTTCGGCGAGACAGGTTGCGATGATGCGAATAATACAGTATACGGATGGTAGTACACAGCATATCTGAATATTTATCTTGGCAAAGCAATAAATATAACCCCAAAAACTGCCAATGGCATTATTACGCATTTCTTCAATAGCATAACCACAGGCTACTGTAGCACGCCAACGCTCCTGGCGCGTGCTCTGAAAACCATACTTCAAAGGTGCAGCACGTAGGTCGCGATGCTTCACCTGCGGTTATGCTATGCTAAATCTATTTATTAGTAACCAAGGTGCACGTTGATCACGTGTTGCATTGCACTAAAACTGCGACAGTGTGTACTCATCCGTGGACCTCTGACGACAGAGAGAAGTCAATACTGTGAATGATGCTCTACCGGAGCTTGACGTTCCCCCCACGTGGCTCACGTTTTAGAGCACTGGTGACCAGGCACAGTGCAAACACTGCAATATTTTCAGAAAACACAAAAATATTTTCCCGCATACAATGATGTGACCGACGCCCAAAACACGCTTGCCCTCGAGCAAGCCTCACAAGTTGTAAACCGTTTCCGCAACCTAAAAAAAAACTTGCTTTGCTAACGCACGTAAACATCTCCCGTCATCTGTGATATGCTCCTGCCTTGATTTGTGGCCAAATAAATTAATTTAAGCACACGGTCCAGTGTCAGCGAACAGGCGCATGGAAAGTCTACCCTACCCCTACACCTACCCCTACCCCTACCCCTATCCCTATCCCTATCCCTACCCCTACCCCTACCCCTACCCCTACCCTTCCCCTCCCCCCCCCCCCCCCCCCCTCCTGTCTCTTCCGCCACCTTGGAACTACTTTCCCACCATCTATAGGGTGCTGGAGTTGCGAATAGCTTACGATGAGATAACACAAGGGTACAATTTCGAAATCTGTTATGCAATGTCCTTTCATGACGGGTTTGGAATAATTGTGACGACGTTATGAGCGACCATTTCTCGTAGACGGTGCTTGGATTTGAGCTTGGAAATATTTCAAAACCTTCGGTCTGGTTCAGAAAGTACACAGACCGGAAGTAGGACACTGCTAACTGATAGATGGTATCGGCATGTTTTCCGTTGTAAGGAGCCCAAAGCGGTTGTAATGCAATCGTTACCTCAAACATAAATGTGTGAACCAGCCTCTAGTTGGAAGCAATTCCCACAAAATATCATGCTGACAGAGAGGACATGACATTGCATAGTGCCAAAGATGTTTAGGGATACCTTCAGTTCTAGAAAATGATTTTGGTAACTTAGTGCCTTCTGGTGGCTTTCCTAAGGCCAATGTCACAAATAAACCATAAAAGAAAAGAACTGAAAAAGGTTTCAGTCAAGTTAAAATGTGTTTTTTTTTGTAAACAAGATGTTAGATAATTACACTTTTTTCAAAAACTGTAGAAGGGACCCCTTGGTAATAAAGGGTTAGTCACCGATCAGGTTGGCATCATTATATATAAAAGGAAAAAAAATTAAAGAGAAAAAAAAAAAGAAACATGATTGTGGTATGTACATAATCAAAATGTAAAACCAACTGAAAAGAGAGAGAAGAAAAGGCAGAAAGTCAAGGAAAAAAGAAATGGCAGTTAGGCTGTGTGGTAGGGAGTTCTTGTGCAGGTATGGCTTGTTTAAAGATATAGAATTATAACTTGGCAGTTAGGCTGCGTGGTAGAGAGTTCCACATTTTAGTAGCAATGTAAATGATGGTGAATGCGCCATAATTAGTTTGTATGTATGGTACAGACAGTGACGCTTGGGAATGTGAACGTAGAGGATACGTGACATCTTCATGAGTAAAACTAACTAAAGAGAATGTTATCCGATTGGTGATGAACTTAAAGGGGCACTGACACCCCAAAGGTCGTATTCTTTTTTATTGTCTAAAACGATGCAAGTTGTGGTCATAAACACGCAAAAAAAACCGCATCGCAAAAAAAAATTTTCTTCCGCGCGCGCGCGCCTCTTTATTTTTGGCGTTTATATTTCCCGCGCTCACCTCCTTGCTTCTTTTGATCGGTGACGTCAAAAATCAGGAAATTTAGAAGCTTTGTAGGCGACCTTTCTATAACATTTAATAACGGCAATCGTAAAACATGTTTTTTAACGCAATTGCGAACGCACTACGGCCTTTCTTTTTGAAATACCGAAAATAAGATTTCGGTGTGATGTCGCTTCCTGGATTTGTATGCTCCCTCGGAAAACTTGGCGGCGCTCGAGCAGAGGATTATCGGCGAGTCGGGGACGAAACCGGTTTTCTTCCCGCGCCGGCACCCTTCTATCCCTTCTATCCCGCCTGCTCGCCTCCTCCTCGCTTCGGGCCGCGGTAGCAACGGCGCTTAGCTTCACAGCGTGGAGCGGAGGTCCGAAAGAAAGTCAAGTCGCAGGAGACCGCAAAATTAGACTCACTGCACTGGCGCGGATCGCGCGAGAACTTCAAATTCGGCATTTGGAAATTGTTTTTTTAATTCAGAAATACTGAATTCCCAAGTTTCAAATTTTGAGGGTAATGTCCAGGCATCGTTTTCAATCGTTTCGGATAGTAAAATAAAATATGATTTTGATGTGTCAGTGCCCCTTTAAATGTTAATAATGCTATACAATAATCGAGGCATTTATGAACTGTTAAAATGTTGAGGAAGCAGTATGCAAATTGAGCACTTTCGCGCCTATTAACAAATAACACTGCTCATAGTGTTGTGTTGTAGTGCCCCGTAGTGCAAGGGTGAACACAATTCTCGTTGCTAAAACTACAAAAAAAAAAAAAAGTTGCGGTTTGGCCACAACGGTGTGGACAAACTTCGGCTCTTCACTGGTCCAAGTGCAGCTCTTCCAGCACCCTGAAGAGCGAACCCCTCCCCTCCCCTCCTGCCCTTGCCTTCCCTGCAAGATCAAAATAGTTATAGAATGCGCGTTTTCAGAGGCTATGCCTCGTGCCACTACACTCCTGTAAGGTGCGCCTCTTAACATTAAAGGCAGTGAACCGAAAACTGTGTGCAACCCCGTTGGACAAACAGCTAAAGGAGCTATTCAGGACTACGACAACATCATTCCAGCCGAACTTCGATGTGCTTGTTTCCCAAATCGGGATGCACAATATATGAATGCAACAACAATGAAGAATTGGTTTTTGAGTCTGAAGGGAATTCGGAGTGGCCACCAACTAATATTTAAGAAAAAATCAAGAACAAAATCTTGCCTCATCTCTTGTTATTGCGGCTCGTCACTTAGAGTTGCTCTTTTTTATGGCTCTTTGCATACATTTGTCAGGGCCAACCCTGAACTAAGACAGAAAATTTCAACATTATTTCCGTTTAATCGGCACATTTACACAGTGGTTTCCTATGGGCCGATAGCAGGCATTGTTGCTCTACCATCCTCCTTTGCTGCACCCACAACATCAACTTACATGGACAAGGTAGGTGAAGAAGATTTCAATTCAAGTGCAATTTGGGAGAGATACTAACCCCTTATTCTCAAAGTAATCATTCAAAAGTTGTCAGAGGTTCCAGCCATAAAAGGGTGGGGTCTTGTCGGTACGAGAGCAGCAGCTGAACTAAAAGGTCAGCTGACCTTTTAGTTCAGCTGACCTTTTAGTTTAGGGAGTGCGTTCCTCTTTATAGCTTAAAGGGGCCCTGCAATCATATTTAAGCGTCTACCTTTTTTGCGGTTTCCACGTCTCTTGGGGTTTGGGCAAGCCAGCGGGCACGGAGAGAGTAACTAAATATCAGTACGTCATATTTTAACCGCACAACGCGGAAACCTCCTCCACCTACGGGGGCGACCCGCGGTGCCGAAAGCGTGCATTATGTGACGTCTTAGATCCCGGGCTTACTAGTGGTTAGAGCCGCTGAAAGCTGCTTTTTCGTCGAAATACAAAATATGAGCAGCGCAAACCGTTTCCATTATTTATAAAAGTAGTTTTTGTTCACTATTTTCGATCAGAAAAGAAACAAATGCAGTTTAGAAAGTACAGAAACAAGAAATGACCTGTCGACATACTCGCCACCAAGCGGTAAAAAAGGCGGCGAGGTCCCGGGTTCGATACCCGGACCAGGCGGATTTTTTCGGTCGCTCACCAGTCACCTAGCTGTGTTTGGAGATTTATGTTTGTCCTTTGTCCCTCTTGTTCCCCTTCTCCAGGGATTACTTTCGGCATACTAGAAAGGGATAGTGGGATCAGGCACCAATGAACGGCGAGCGCGGAAAGGTCCCGGATCTATGCGACGGCGCTGTGATCGTACGGACTGGAGGATTTGACCGGTTCCGAGCATTCCCAAAACCTTTGGCGAGCAGCTTTGGCTGGCGGTTTGGCCTTTTGGCGTTATGGCAGCGCGAAGGGGCTCCTATTCTGATCTGATCTTTACCCTGTGTTTGCTGTCGTTTGTGGCCAATAAAGTGTCATGCCGAATTAGTGTTTAATCGCGCAGCAAATGCAATGCGAGCCACCCTGGCTGCCCGCTTTATACAGCCTAGCCAGAATATGCTTTAGTAACGCCCTCTTGAGCCGTCGACACGGAGAGCGGCAGCCGTGACCGCTCGCTGAGCTCACTACCCCTTCTCTAGTTCACGGCCACTCAAGCAACCAAGGATGTCATGAAGGAGGATATTTTTTGCTTGTTTTTGTAATTTTAATTTGCCTATAACTTTTAAAATACAGTGAAATTCGAGAGAATTCGAAAAGAAAAGTTTCGTTAAGTTACTACGTTCAGTGCACTCAGGTTTGGTGCAAATTAAAAACCAGTAAAAAAGTCCTTGCAGGGCCCCTTTAATTTAGAGAGTCTACATTTTTGAAACTAAAAAGTGGATTGTACTCACTTGTACAAACGAACGAAGTGAGAGCTACATACACAATTCTTGAAAGAAAATTTACATGTTCAAATGGCAGGTTCATCAAACTACTAGTTTGAGCAACCATACTGTCACCGCTAAGAGTTTTGCAATTCAAGTTGTTTCCTGGGCCCGTTTGCTCGAAGCCGGTTCACTTTAACCACGATAAAAAGTTAATTGGATATACATCCGAGGGGGAATTTTAGGTCATTTGACTGGTAGAGTAAGAAGGATGGCGGGGAAACATGGCGGTGCCCCTGTGAGAGAGCGTCGCTCGCTTTGGAACTAATATGTTGTAGTAGCTGCAATAACGGGTGCGTTAGTCAGCAATTAATGGTTTTGGAGGCTTTCGCTTTGCCTTACCTCACTTAAATCGCAAAGCGCGAGCAATGACCTCGCTGCACTTTTTTTAGATAGTCTTTCGATTGTGGCCATTCCTCAGCCTAAATGAATGCGGTGATTGTAGGCATGGCAACGTCTT
This sequence comes from Ixodes scapularis, assembly GCF_016920785.2. Taxonomy (NCBI): domain Eukaryota; kingdom Metazoa; phylum Arthropoda; class Arachnida; order Ixodida; family Ixodidae; genus Ixodes; species Ixodes scapularis. The sequence goes on along the minus strand of NW_024609880.1, from coordinate 50,679,406 downwards.
TGGAATATTTGAGTGGATTGCCTCAACTCAATTGGCCAAATATTGATAGCACGCAGAAGCAGACAGCGTCCCAATAGACCTTATGCTAAATCTCCCAAGCAACGAGGTGCATGCTACGAGTATAGTTACATGCGCTGCACATGCTGGCATCTGTAGAAGTAGCTGTTCAAAAGCAAAAGACTAAAACAAATTTTATCTTGCACGTGTGTTCACCAAAGCCTTATGTTCATTTGATTTGAATCTTTTATACGGGGAAGGATAGTGCGTGCAAAGCATAGAATTACTCTTTCAGCCTTCCCCTCGATGCTTAGATAATTTAGTAATAGGTATATTTTCACTGAAATCAAATTTTTTTTACCTTATTAAAAATAAATGGGATGCTGTCGCAAAATATTGATTGGGTAGCCTTCTGACACCATTTATAAATCGCCAGGCAAAAAATTAATTTTTTTTTTTTGGGGGGGGGGGGGGGGGGGGGGGAAGGGGGGGGTGTTAGTGTCCCTTTAAGTATTGGATCCTAATTTATTTCTGAAATGTCAAGCTTAAATTTATATTTTTTTAACAACAAATGTTTTATTATTTTTACGTTTTTTATATGGCTTTCTGTTTCAACACAGGAATATTGAAAGGTGATCATTTATAGCATAGCATCCCGGCTTTAATTGGATGAGGCAGCATGTTCATAATAAAAAGGTAGATCATTGTTTCACTACGCATGTGATTCTAGTAGGAGATTTAATATCACTGACACATCCATTTGTTTCAATTAAAATATTCATTGCACATTTGGACATCTTTCAGCATATAAATATTAAAACCACCACCCAAGATTGAGTCATAATGATTCTCATTAACGTGTAAATACCGCTCACAAAACAAACAAAAAAAGTCTTCAGTATGGTCATCTTGAAGTCGGTAAAGCACACTTATGACAGTGTTATCTGTTTTTACAGAAAGCACTTCATAGTCCTGGGTGATACCACAGAAGTCTTCTCCAAGTTCACATTTTACTGATTTATTAAGAATAAAACACACAAATCCCCCACAACGAGACAGACACGCAGTTTAAACAGTAACTGGAGAAGCAGCCATGCCCAGAGAATGCCCTTCATATATGCACAAGCAGCCAATAAAATTTCACTTCCCTGAACATTTTTGTTTCATAGAGATTACTTAGAGATCACAAAACAATCATGTGACTTTCCCTATGATGAACACATTAGCTTTTCTTCCCATATATTCTATTGTTCTTTTTTTTTTAATTGAGCCCCTTGAACATTTTCTTAGAGATCACAAAACAATCATGTGGCATTCCTTATGATGTACACACATCAGCTTTTTGTCCCATATATTCCATTGTTCTTTTTTTTTTTAATTGAGCAGGATTTATTTTTTTAGTTTTCAAGTGTTTTTTTAGAGAAAGACTATAGAACTACTTCTGCCGGCAGTTTTCATAACCATCCTACATCTAGACTGGTAATGCACGGAGACGAAGATATGCCCATGCTCTTCAAGAACTGTACTAAAAAGTACAGGTCCTCGTAGAGTATCAGTAATGTTTGCCCGTATGTGATTTATTTATTTATTTATTGTGTCTACCAACAACCATATGGTACAGCATGGTGATGAATTAAGATTACAGTCCACTCTTGGGCTTGAAATTGAACGGCCGAAATGATAGCTTTTGATCAATTTGTTCGACGTGCCAATGTGCTCGCGAAAAACTACACAACATGTGTACTCCAATTCACACATAGTGTACAATGCCGTCACAGGTACCGGAGAGAGTGAGTGGCTATTAGCGTCCGACTTGTGTGACAATGCGTGCAAATGACGAAATACTGGTAGATCAAGCCACACACTTGCGACCGCAGTTTTTACAGGAACGAAAAAATGTCCCAACATTTCATGCAATCTGAAACCACAATTTTTAACACGAGAAGTTACAAAGTTGCAACTGTTGCAGACTTCGTTCAATGATAGGCAAGAAGTCATGTCAATCAGCACAGATAGCTCAACTAAACCCAAAAATGGTTCTGATTTAGGTAGTGACTAGCAAGATAAACCAGATGCTTTTCGGCAAACCTCAGAAAATGATGCATGCATTCATTTTTTTTTAGAATACATAAAGCATTGTTGTGCCACAAAGTCTTTGAGACACATAAAACTCTTCCAGAGTAATCAAGTTGTGAACACTTGTTTACATGTTTACCTAATTAGAGAAATGAGGTGAAAATACCCAGTAGAGTGATATGTGCCTTACTCGGGTAACGTACGAAGTGTTGTCGTAAAGTGGCTAATTAATGGTTGAAATGTATACAACTGTTACCGAATAATTAAGTACTGAACACTTGTTTACACCTGCCCATGTAGACATTCTCGGAATATTCCAAACGTCCTCGATCTTTTTCGAAGCGTTGAAGTCGGACGCTCGACTATTACAAATGCACAGCAATCCCAGACACATTCAGGCAAGGCACAAATAACGCTTCGCGAAAGTGCATACATGGACATGATTTACTGACGTCCGACATCATTTATTCACTTCACGGATCTTTAAACATCTTGGACACCAATACGATGGTAATACCAAATTCATGAGGTCCTTTTTTTTTTCTCTCGTTTACTCACAAGATTGAGGCGAAGTGAAACTATAAAACAAAAATGGCAAACAACGAAATAATGCACAGCGTCTCGAGCATCCCTTTCGAAGACAGGCGACGTCAAATGCAGTAGTTGGGGCGGTTACTACCCATTTCAAGTGTAGCAGTGTTACGTGGTGTACACATTAACTACCGTCTATTATCAAATGTTTCTGGCACTGTATCCCCTCCCGACAGACACATTCCATCTTTAGACGAGTCCCCTCAAAACTGCAGGACCTTTGTGGAATTTCAAAAGTACCTCAGCGAACCAAACGTTCGCTAGTTCGTAGCGGCGTCGATCAAAAGCGAGGATTGCGTGCCCATCGAAAACGCCCGGATTAAAGAGCCCGCAGTTTTCTTCTGCAAATCCCAGTTAGGCCTAGGTTCCGACGGGACGAAAGCAGAGATTGGTACTCACGGGAAACGCTCGGATACGCATTTTGGTGTCCTTCTTCGCGGGTTTCATGCTTGTCGTGCGTTCAGGACACGGCGTGAACTCAGATGAGCGCACACATTCACGGAGAAAGCCCTAGGCGACCTTTCGAATGTAATTCCTTGCCACCGACATCAGTAAACAACTGTTCTGGCAGGCCTAGCCAGGCTAGCACTCGCGCATTGTAGTAGCCCCTATGCTAAATATCCCCCACTGCCGTGACCGACTTTGAACTTGCTTTGCTAGTGTTGCGCTTTACAAAGGATTTGCAGCGATGACATAAACAACAACAACAAAAAAAGAGAAACCAGCCAAAATTTAGCTGCTAAGGTATTGACTATTTCGGTAGTTCTGAAATTTCGGAGTTTGCAAAAGTTCCGCAAAAAAAGCGTCCCTGATACGTGAAGTGAAACTGATTTCCCTACTTCATGGGACTTCAATTTGTTCTAAACAAAGAAATAATTATACCGCATAAAGTTTTCTGAAAAGTCGCGTAGACTTACGCAAAATCGAAATAAATCTGACTGCAGGCTTTCTACTCAAGTTACCATTTCAAGCTTTCAGATAAGCCGCACCAGATGTCGATAAAGTATTAACAATAACTAAAGCAGATAAATAAATTCACAATAAATAAATTATTACAAGTCAATAAATATAAATGACAAACATGTTGTGTATTTTCGTTTTTCGCTTAAAAAATTGTTACGCTGAATTTGGCCGTACGGAGTTAGTTGCACAAAACTTTGGGCGGCGGCTGCTGCTGCGTTGATGCGGTTGATGCTAGAGCACTATAGTTGATGCGATGTTTTGCTTGCGTGGCCGATCGGATAGTATTACTGGTATTACTCATTGTTCAAACAGTTGAACATTTTCGCATAATGTCATAACGCACACTATGCGAACACACGTCTGCGTTCTGATAAAGCGCACATCGAAGCCTCTGTATTCCGCGCGAAACTTACTTGCAGTCAAGCTCGCCACCTGGCCGCACGTGCCGAAGATGGCCAAAAGCAAGTTCGAGTACGTCCGGCAGTTCGAACAAGACGACAGGTGCCTCCCGAACTGCTGGCTCGTCGTCCGCGTCGACGGCAAAGCCTTCCACCGCTTCTCCGACGCGCATAACTTCGAGAAACCCAACGACAAGCGCGCGCTCGACCTGATGTCGCGCTGTGCCGAGCGCGTGATGGACGAGTTCAAAGACATCTGCCTCTCGTACGGCCAGAGCGACGAGTACAGCTTCGTGTTCCGAAAAGACTCGCTCGTGTACAACCGACGAGCGAGCAAACTGATGACTAGCGTGTCTAGCTTGTTCACCTCCGCGTACGTCTTCCACTGGCCCGAATACTTCCCGGACTCGATGCGCTACCCGCCGTCCTTCGACGGCCGTGTCGTGCTGTACCCCAGCGACAAGAACCTCGTGGACTACTTGAGCTGGCGGCAGGCGGACTGCCACATCAACAACCTCTACAACACGGTGTTCTGGTCCCTGGTTCAGAGCGGCGGGCTCTCGCCCAAGCAGGCCGAGGAGAGGCTTCGAGGGACGCTGTCTTCCGACAAGAACGAGATACTGTTCCAGGAGTTCGGAATCAACTACAACAACCTGTCGCCGCTCTATCGGAAGGGCACGGTCATCGTTCGGGAGCCAGTGCCCGACGAGACAGCACCGGCCGAAGGCGGCAAGAAGCCCGGGAAGCAGAAGTGCACAAAGTTGACCTCTATGCATGTGGACATGATCCAGAAAGACTTCTGGTATAAGTATCCGTTCCTGCTCGACGATGTATCCTAACGGCAACACGCGACAATATTTTTAACAAGACTCGTTGTATGGCTAGTTCGTGCATATGACGCCGAGGACATTTATAAACATGAAGGAGACATGCTTGTCAGTGTCCTCTCCTCCATATTTGTATTTGTTTGCAGTTACAAAGTTCCTGAGCACAATATTTTTAATCAGGCTACGGTCCTGCACTCCTATCTTGTATATGGCACAACACTGATAAAGCGAACAGGCGATTGCCGGTTTTGGATTTGCATCTTAAAATCGATAGACTGTTACAAAAACCACTAATGCGGTGAAAAGCACCGATTTAGGGCAGTAAACTAAGTGGTAAAATTTGATGTTCGCCAACACCCCTTCAAAGTATGATGCGCAAAAGCGCCAATGTCGGTGTTGCGTAGTGCACAGTACTTGCCAAACTCGTGCAGAGCATGCAAACTCAGTCTTATCTAACGGCAGCACTCCTGGCGGCAGCCGAAAAACTGCTCTACAATGTAGCTATCAATGGAACAGCCTGAACGAGGGAAGCTGCTTGCTGAAGGTCGAAATCACGCCTGCACCATAGACGCTGCAGCGATTTTGCTAAACGGGCACTCTACACTTCTCGCCAACCCCCTTATGCAAAGGTGGATATGTGACTACTTGAATTGTCAGTGGTTGGATGGCTCAAGCAGCGGGCATTTCCAGTTTCTAGTGAATGGTCGAGGCATTTAATAACTGATTACTTCGGCATTCACTTATGCCCCACAGTGTGAGGCGGTGGCAAAAATGCGTTGCTTAGAAGGAAAAATTGCTGCGTTGTCCGCCAAGCAGCCACAACTTCCACCTTGAGCAAGCGACCTCCCCTGCTCAGGTTGTTCCATCAGGTGCTAAGTTGTGGAGCAGTTCTTCGGCTGCTGCAAGAATGGAGCTCCAGTAAGATCACAGTCCGCATGTTCCATATAACTTTTGGTGAGCACTGTACACCTGGGATTTGAATAAAAGGGACACACACTTCTTCATGAAGAACAGCACCAATAAGATTTATTCCACACTGGAAATGTGCTACATTATAGACCTCTGACAACTTCATTAAACAAAATATAAGATGCATTGTAGAATACCGAGCGCTGGAATGAAGTGCATAGCTCAAAGCTTTTTTTGTTACATTCAGGTGTAACTGCTCAAGAGAACTAACGAGCATTAACCTAGTTTAAAGAGACGCGCAACACGAACAGGAGGCAAGGTGCTTAACAATCACCCACGACCATAAATACGTTTGTAACCATTCCGAGTATGCTGCACCATAGCAGGAAGCTGTTAATGGCTTAAAACTATGCAATGAATTCCTAGTTAGTATCACAGAACTGCGGCATGCCCTGCCTTGTGCCCAAGCGAGGCTTGGACAAAAATACGATTTCTACTATATGATTCTCTCCAACCAGTGACGCCCATGGAATATACCTCTTGCAACGATTACAAAACAACATAGTGGTACCCCCCTTCTACGAGGCAACAGTGTAAGAGGGTGGTGGCTTGTCTCCGAGGTACAGCTGGAGCTCGTTCCACGCTTTTGCTACCTGCAGAGAGAATGAACAAACAGCTTAGACATACACAATTTAACATAAATTTCCTCGGCTGTCCCTGCCCCCCGGCAAAGCGTTTTTACAGTTTAAGCGCTTTTTTAGCAGGTCTCAACTGTGCACTGACACGCAATCATGAGCCCAACACTCTCCATTATGCACATTATAGTTTACCTGGCCAGTAGGCTCTTTACTACTTAATTGTATCAATGCCGAGACCAGAAAAGGGGTTCCTCAATGTCAAAACACTTGAGAAACTGGGGACGCACCATACCTAGGTGCAAGGGGTAGTGGCAGCGCGGGAACTGCAGGACAGATCATTTATCTGAGCTCCCAGCCGCCAACACAGAGTGTAGCCCCTACACCTCAGGCTGCCAAAAAGTGTCGCTGCACTGTCGGCAACGGCAATATGTCCACTATTTTGAAATGTAAGTCAGTGAGACCGACGCTACTCAACGGCGGAAGCGTAATGAAAAGTCTGGAGCCAGGGAGAGAATGATGGGCAGTGTGCACAAAATCATTCAGCCCATGGAAATGCATGACAAAACAAGTTTCATAAGCAACTGGTGCATGTTTGGACAATTTCCCCATAGCTTGTGAACAGAGCCAAAGCATCTACTTTCCTGCAGAGCATACAGACAGCCAATCATTGTGGTTAATGGAATGAGCTAAGTGGATGAAGAAGCAAATGCGCCTGTTTTCAGGCAAAAAAATTGTTAGCCCAAAGCACGATGAATTTAGCACGAACAAGCGATCACCGGTCATCCCAGTTTAATGCAAAAGCATTAACTGTAGCCGGCATTGTCTGTAGCAGCGAAACGGCACCTTATTTCCCATTGGCTGCGACGCGTCATCAATGCTAAGGAGCCAGCCGAACTCCTGGTAGCGCAGCGGGAGGGGGGAATGCGAGCATGCATTGGCCTGACATTAAGCCTATCACTACACTTTGAGGTCTAACGTCCTGTAAGCGCAGCCGTTTGACGTGAGAGGGGGACGCAGGGATGCGTAGGCCTGAGTTTAGGCCTAACGTTACACTTTGAGGTCTAACGTCGTCAACCGGCACCCGCAGCTAGGGCGGCGATGATGATGATGAGGGGACACGTGATTTCAGGACGCACCGCGCCGAGTTTTGCATTCCCGCCGCTGCCTCACCAAGCGGCGCAGCAGTCACCAGCAAGCCACGGCAATCTGCGCGGCACAGCAGTCACCAGCAAGCCATGGCAGGGAGCTTGGCTTCGGGCCAAGCTCCCTGCCGGCGCTGCGGCCACTTCTGCGGCTCGGTGCTGAGAATGCTTTTGCATTTACAACTCGTAAGAAGTGCTTAGGTGTCCTGAATTTCTTTTTTCTCTTACAACTGAATGATTGCCGTCAAAATTACCTGCGTGATGAAATATGCTAATCCGAGCCACCATCTCTGGCAATAAACATCAATGCCCCGTTGAAGCAAAATGCAAAAAAGTGCCAATGCCTCGTTTGTGCCAACTAAAGCTAACGCTCCAGTGTCTGGTACAATTCATATTTTTGAGAAGAAATGCTTCCTGAGCCTTGTCATTCGCGCTGCCCGTTCTCTGCATTTTAAGGATCGGCGATCCACTTGCTCCTCAAGAAAGTTGACGGGTAAGCCTCGTGTAGGCAGCACACCTGTTATTGAGGTAAATGTCCATAGCCCCAACATAAGATGTACACAGTCACGCCAACAGAGATGCAATACAGACGGAGGTAGTGCGATCACGATCACAGTTAGCTGCTCCAAAAACAAGACGAGCCCTTTTTTACTTCGGGCTTTTAATGAGCAGCCCACCGCATTACGGAATTGTGGGAATTTTCGAAGCTGTGAAAGGGAGGTTTTGCCACTCCTCCAAGTTCCTCACCCAGTGTATGTGTTGTAAAATACCGAGCATCCACCCATGCCACAATAAGCGCACACCCCTCAATTTTGTAACTTTTGGAAGATACACGAAGGACACATCTTTACGCACAGCTGACCCAAGGAGGGCCCATTCCCCAGTTTTACAAGATTATCTCCAAATTTTGCACTGGCACTCGCTGCACATTTTACAGTAGATCGGGAAAAAAAGAAAAAGCTATAGGGGGCATTAAGGCAATTTAATTTTGGAGTATGGTAAGGATAGCTACGTTCAGACGCCTTGGTCGGCTAGTGTAGAAAAGGCATACAGCTCACACGGTTCCTCGTGTAACATTACACGAACGTGGAGGTGCACGGGTGTTGCGCAAGCGATCTACCGGAGCTGGCGCACCCGTGCAGACGCGGCAGACGACCCATACTTCACTGCAGTGATGTGATTGGCCTAAGCCATTTTGGACCACCTTTCGGAGCAGCCAAAATAGTGTTTCGGAGCAGAAAAAGTGGCCTTTGGAGCAGCCAGAACAGTGTTTCGGAGCAGCAAAAGTGGCTCTTGGAGCAGATATTCTTAGAAAAATAAAACAAATTGGTTTTATGTGCTGGACATACGAAAGACACTTTGTGTTGTGTTGTCATGTTACATAATGCTTTCTAAGAAAAAGGGGGTGTACACGGGTACTCCTCTTGTCCCATATGTAATTCCCCAAAACTACATTTTGTCGTTCTGTCCACTGACGTCGAGCTGGCGATACCAACTTTTACGAGCGGCTTGATAGTCGACCGATACAACTTATTGAAATAGCTAATGTGCTCATTAAAGGCTATATTAAGACAATCAAGGTTTTTTCGGCCCAGCTGCAAAACCTCAGTAAATTTTTTTTTTTTTAGTCTTTGATACGCACATTAGCTATTTAGTACGTTATATCCAACAGCTATCAAGCTGCTCGTAAAAGTTGGTATTGCCAGCTCGACGTCAGTGGACAGAACGACAAAATGTTTTGGGGAGTTACATATGGGACAAGGGGAGTACCCGTGTACACCTCCTTTTTTTTACAGTGGTGACGGAACTAGCAGCTTATGTTTTTACTGCTGAGACATCCTAAAAGTATACAGTGCTGTGGGCGTTGCCGAACAATTATGAAAAAAAACGCTTTCGTTTTACTGGTTGCCGACGTGACAAATTTTCGTCTAAAGTAAACAAACGAAGAAAAAAAAAATGGATTGAAAGCATTCCGGCTGGTGCCTCTGTCGTGCAATCATGTTTGCGTGCACGTGAGGGCAACTTCGGCAGGCTTGCAGTTGCACGTGCTTCGGCGCGCGAGCGGACACAACGGCTGTTCGATTTAAACCGTCGCCAACTGGTTCCCAAAATTGTATGCAAAATGTAGTAACTGTCCAGCAAACGACAAAAAACAGACCAGCGGCGTGTGCTTGCCAGGCTGGCAGGCGAGGTACAAGCTTAACACAAACAAAAAAATAACCTGAGCGCATCGATGCAAGACATCGAGAGCGAAAAGTTCTTGGAGCGCTTTGTGCAACGACTGAACTCGATACAAACAAGTGCGCTGCGAGTGTTCAGCGTGCAGACATTACCTTCTTTGCTTTAGCTCACTTCTCTTCATCAACTTTCTTTCACGCTAGATTTTTCACGCACCGGGGTCCCTCTCAAAGAAAGTCCGCTGAGAGAAACCTAGATAATCAATACTTTGACATAGCAATCTTTGAGTTAAAGAGGGATTTTTGTAGTAGTGTATGAATTAAACAAGAGCAGGGATGTTGATGGACATGTAGTGCAGGTATATATGCTTTAGTTTAGAAAGCGCCAGATCTGCAGCGACGTGGGGACGGCAACACCCGACGTTGCGCGACCAGGGTGACTGGCAGGCAGGGACCAAATACAGTTTTGTCATGGCCGTTGCTTTCAGGAGCGAAGGCTTCAGCTCACAAAGTAACTCCTGCAGCACAAAAACATGGTTTCGTTTCACAGCACGACGGCATGGCTGGTGCCATGAATGCTAGCATCGGAGCGTCCGCACACGCCCGTGTCTATCGTTACAAAAATTTAAAAAATTGCGCTAGACGAGATCCACGAGCGCGTGAAACTTGAGAAGGCGGGAAGAACCATGCAAGACCGGATGAATGATTGAAGCTGGGTACTCTGTGTCGGGCGGCCACTTGCGCCACCTAGCTCACGCATGCTCAATTACGGTACTCAATTTAGTTTCGGCTTTGAAAGGCGGCCTGAATTGGTCCTTTGGCGCAGGCTTGGCGCAGATTACCCATATTGTGGCAAAATGTAGCAGGATGTAACAGGGTTAGCCCCTTGGCGCAGTTTGGCACAATTGGCGCACCAATCACATCACTGCACTGTCGGGTGTGCCAGCGACGAGGAAGAGAGGAAGACCCCACCTGCTGCTCTGTGACGTCGTACTCCCAGAGGGAGCTGAAGACGACGTTGGCCATGGCCACTTGTTCTTTGTTGGGTTTCTGGGACCGGATACGTCGAAGCGACTGCTCCTCGTTCAGGCCGTCCCGAGCCATGAGCCGTTTTATTGCCTGCATCGAAACGGGCACGAATTGTCGTACCACAAACAACAAAAAGAAGGGGTGCCAAGGACGACTCGGCCACACTTATGGCCGCTTCAGACATTTGCGTTTCGAGCGTGATCGAGTCTTTTTAGTTCTTCATTTGTTTTCTTCGATATATTGCTAACTCTCAGTCGGGAGCAGAGGCAGCTGTGAGCGATACACGGGATGTGGGACACACAGAAAACACCTTGGAATATAAAATTACAGAGATGTGTATAATGGAAATGCAAAAACAGGGATATCGTAATCGGGGATTTCCCTAGACCCCGCCTAGGGGGGGTTGAGACCCCCCCCCCCTTAGTTTTCCTAAACACCTGCCCTTAAATCCAAAAAAAAAAAAAAAAAAAAAATTTTTTTTTTTTTTCAGATTGAGTAGAAAACACCACTTCTCAGGTGTATATATAGAGAAAGGGAAACATACATTACGGGTATGAGCATTTGGTTAATAGACGTCTGTAATTTAGCTAGTGGACTAAATAAGAAACAGTTTTATATTTTATCTAGCCTCGCCTCGCATTGCCTCCCCTCTCCTCTCTCTCTCTCTCTCTCTTTCTCTCTCTCTCTCTCTCTCTCTCTCTCTCTCTCTCTCTCTCTCTCTCTCTCTCTCCCCCCCCCCCCCCCACGCCATTGGGACACCCCCCCCCTTGATTAGAATCCTAGGGAAACCCCTGATAGTAATACAAATTTAGCACAGTGCAACGAAGAACACATACTTACGCTCGGTGCACTCTGCTTGCTTTTACCCAATCCGCAAATATTATTACACTTTTTACGCACTCGACTGTACTCGCACGCAAATGTGCCAACCAGCCTTTGGGACGCGGATGGGCAGAAATCAAATTTAATGTCACGCGTTGTAAAAAAAAAATATTAGTTGCAAAGTCTGGAAGATGGTTTAATGTCTATGTGGCGAGAGCTAACTGGAGTTTGATGCCCCGCTGCTCACCCCAAAACTGCCACTCTCGACAATGAGTGTGCTGACCAGGCTGTGAAAATGATAGTTGCAAAATGTTTGGCCATTGAAGGGTTGTCCGAACAAGACACTTCAGGAATGCACGAAGCGACACTTCTACGCCACAGTGCGATGATCCGCCTCCTTCCGTACTTTTGTTGTTTTGTTTTTTGGCCGGAAGAAAAGGGGGGGGGGGGGAGCTTTTTTTCAGCCAAGGTATGCTCGTGTTCTTCATGAAGGCCTAGAGCACACGCATCACGTGGGTCTGAAGAGTCGCTCGCATGCTCTGTTGACTGTCAGTCAATCGCTCGAGGCCTCCGCTGCTCTTCGAGACCCAAAAACGAGAAGGGGAAGGACACGAGGGTGCAGCAGAATGGATGGACAGGCACCGACGTCAAGGAAAAGCGGAGGAGGTGAGGATGAGAGCCGCAACTTTTGACCGGTGCATGTTAAAACGGAAGACGGACGGCCGAACTTCAACTTTTGCTTCGTGTGGTAGAGAAGTGTGGCTTCACGCGCTCTGAAGTATCCTCTTTGGATGCCCCTTGAGGCACCCCGCCCCAGGAATTGCTAGGGCACATCGTCGACATCTGTTCATCCCCCGGTCAAGCACAATTTTTTTCCTTGCTATAAGCAATATGTAACTTTCCGTACCACTGGACAAAGTGGTGATTTTTGAGAGATGAACGAAACATCTTTTATTTTCGAAACTAGCCAGCATATGGTGAATTATAATTAAAATTCATTGCTTTCAATTTATTTTTTTTTTTTTTAGTTTGGTGGTTTTTGTTTTTGGGGGTTCATTTTTTCCTAAAAATTCTGTGTTTTTCGTGTAAACTGGTTAAGTTATAACCAATTTATACAAAAACATCATATCATTAGAAAAAAATACTTCCCCCCCCCCCCCCAAAAAAAAATACCCCCAATACAAAAAAAGAAGAAAAAAAAATTTAACACACGGAACCCCAATTATGATATATCAAAATGTAGCCGATAAGCTGATTTTTTAAAGAAAAAGGAATGTCTGCACTGATGTCTGAGAAAAGTTTGTCAAATATAAATGCTGATTGGAATTCATGCATAAATAAGAACAAAAAGTCAAAACATTTTTTGCTCAACCCTAAATATAGACGCTTTCAACGCGCGCCAGATCGAGCCGCCATAGCCGACCTTCTCTTGTCTTACCGAGATGCCTAGCCACTGAAGCGGGCGTTGTCGAGCCTCCACAAAGGCCTTGGCTGGGGAGGAGGACGCAGTAGAATCTAAAATGGCAATAACCTGCCCTGCTGTGGTAATGATGAAGTGAAGCGAACGGAATAATCGGGGACAAAAACTGAAGGTCGGTTATGGCGGCGCCCATGCCCAGCTGCCTGAAAGAGTCTATACAATGTGTGCCCCATTTGCACCATTACCACTTCTGTCAGTTAGAAAACTCTAGCTAATGCCCCCCCCCCCCTTTTTTTTGTCTGTTGGCAAGTGTGCTTTTGTGGTGTCATTGCATACCGAGACGGTGTTGGATGCGGACACGCACGAGTCCTCTAGAACACTTTTGTTTTTGCAAAAGACCTGAGGTTGTCTCAGCACTGCCTTAACTTCTCATCTGCTGGAGTTTCTAAGGCTTGCATCACACGTAAAATATGTACCCTAGCTCAGAACAGCCTAGAAAGCTAGAAAGATGCTCTTTAACGTGCACCTGTTGATATTCTGCACCTTGGAGATGAAACGTTGCTGTTGGAGCTCGAATCAAACAATCCAACATCATCCACAGTCCTCGCTGCTGCTGTCTTAAAAAAACAAAAAAAACAAGCAGCAAGACCAGTTAAGTCATGCGATTAAGGCTATTTTTGCAGCGGTCCCCAATGTCATCAAGATGACAAGAGCCACTGCCGCAGGAGATTTATTTCTCATGGGTCACCAGCTCGGGAGAAAGTGCAAAACGAAATCGAAATCAAAGCTGTAGTTCCTCAACTGTTCATGAGATGGCGCAACGTAGTATTGCGCGCCAAATTAAAGTTTTGGCGGCTCGAGGAATCTGTTGATTACGAGCGATCGATCGCCAATGGCCGTGGAAAAGAGCGAAAGGGATTTGACCCCTGTATAACATACTCTAAGGTCGTGCAGCTTCAGGTGGTATTCTTGTGGGGAATACGTCCAAGCCTCAGAGCCCGACATGCCCCAGGACTGAAAGACCCTCTTACTGTTCTAATTCTGTCCGCGGCTATTGCTGCAATAAAGTTGGGCTTCCCAATGCAAACAATCTGCAATTCTGTGCGGAATGTATATTTCATTCAGTCATTAATTTACTCTGCATCAAGGGCCTGCTAAGGGCATTACATGAGGGGAAAAAGGGAAGGACCATTTATAGTATGCGAGAAATAAATACGCCGAAACAAATACATTCGGAACAGTTCAGCAAATTATTGGCAACCCGCTGAAAGGTTTGCATGAAATCTGGCATAACTTCGAAAATTTCTGGGCACACATACAATCAAGTCCAAAACCTGCCTAGAGCACGCTTAGCCCGTGCTCCAGTCGTGCTCAAGTGTGCAGCGTGGCTCGAGACAAATTTGACCGCCAGGGGAGATGCCGCTGACTCACTTCTTTCTCTGGAATGATGCTCAGCCAGACTTGGTGGCACTTGTGATCCCAGCCAGCTTCCAAAAGTAGGGCAGCCTCCAGAACCACAACCTTGACACCTAGGATAAAAAAAAGAAAAAAAGAAAGAAAAATACTTGGGCTGCACAGAGACAGACACCTCTAGCGATAGCCTGTTTGTAGCGGCTAATCTTTCAGAAGCAGATAAGGCATGCTACTCCGGTGTCGATAGATATCCACAATTGACGAGACAACCTTACCCCTGTTCGAATCGGTGTCTCAACAAGCAGTTCAGCCAAGCTCTAAGCGTACCTTAATGAAACATTTTATTTCCTTTGTGCCCTGCCCCATGCATATAAAAAAGGGTACCAAGAAAATTTACCTTTGCCTAAAAAATCTCCTATATGTTGCAAAAAAACTGCATTTATTTATATACACCAACTCATGTTTACAAACAAACCGGAGCGCCCGGAGCGCCCCTAGCGGACACCAATGGCGCCGCGCATGCGCGCTGGGGGTGTGGGCAAGAAGCTCGCCGTCGCCCATAAACAAACCATTGAAATGCAATGTTGTCGGCGTCGGTGTAAGCCCCACGCCCTTTTTGGCGTTGAAATTGTTGATTCTACGTCCTCCTAACGATGTCTGACTACTTGAGCGGCGTCAGCGAAATTACCAAGGCTCGCTACACCGCAAAACTTCGCGTGAATCATCTGACACGCGGCGATTCATACCGCATGGACGCCACAGAATGTAAGCTAAAACCTGATTCACATGATGAGATTTCGCTTGCAATTTTCAGTAGCGACGTCGCTCGGACTGTAAAAGCGTGAACCGTAGCTGAGATGTCGACGTCAATACTGAAAATCGCAAGCAGAATCTAACCAAGTGAATCAGGCATAACAAATCGTTGATGGCCACTGGTAACAATGATCAACATCTCCTTGTATCTACTGTTTACGTCCAGCCTGCTTACCAACCTTCAAACTTAAGTCTTTTGAGGCCTGCACTTACTTCTTATCGCAAGTACCGGGCCCATGTTTGATCTACGGGCCGGTGTACTCTGAAAGAGCAGACGACAAGCAGAAACGTTTGAAAGAGCAGACGACAGTTCGAACAATCAGGCAGCCGTTTGAACTTGAAGACGCACTGAACGTAGTCCGCTGGTGGTGCGTGCAACTTGACGATTTTCCAGCGCTCATTTTGGAACAAAACAAATAAATCTGATGGCCAAAAGTATCCGTAAATTCAACCCAAAATGCTTCCCGCCCAAGCAATCGTGGTCCGACGGCGTCTGGTTTTCCCTTTTCACGGCACATATCCACGTTCTCGGACGAACCGAGCGCATGAAAACTGACCTTCAAATCTTTCTCTACACTTTTGGTACAGCCCCAGTCGCAGCATTTTGACGAAAAGGCAGGTTTTTGTCTGGTTCCTTTCAAAACATCGCAGGAATACACGCCTCACATGGGCACTTCGGCCCACAGCCCCGGACCGGAAGTGCGTACGATGCCCCACCACCGCGGCGTGACGTAACAAAGATGAGTTCGTGTATATTTACTGAATATACCCTTAGGGCTTGAAGGCATTACAGTGGGGGAGAGCAGGTACAAAAAATGGGTAGTAAAAGAGCAACAAATGAACAATATATATCAATAAACAAACAACCAAACGGGTGATAAATCATTGCAAAAATAATCATAGTGAAACAATTTCAGAACAGGTTACAGAAAACTCCATGAACAGGCCTCGCATGTCAGACATTGCTCTTGTGAAAACCGAAACCAACCGACATGAAGTGAACATTACCAGCATACCTGCCATGTTTAAAGAAACCAAATCCGAGGGATTTTTACTGGGGAGGGGGGCATGTAGCTGTTTTTTTCTTTTCAAAAACAAAGATTGACAATTTACATGCAGACAACTTCATTACACTTGTATTGCACTTCTCATGCTAGTGAGGTACAGCTGGGCCTCGCTATATCATTGCTGCAGTCTGCCGTGACGGCAAAAACTAATTGCTTAAGTGCGGGGAGGGGGGGGGGTGGGGTTTTCCTGTCAACCGTACAACCTTACGAAATGGTCGAAATTCGGAAGTCTCCTGGATAATACGGGAGACTTACCAGCTATGCATTTGCATTTCTCTACTGCCACGTCCCTCATTTCGAAGTGGGTAAACCACTACCTTTAAGACAATGCCATTACAGTTCAGATAGCTGCCGTAAGATACCGGGAAAGCGCCCACTCAAAATTTAGAGATAATCGCGAGAAAAATGGGGGATGGGCGCTTGTCCGGTCATTAATTTTACATATCAATCTACTGTGCATATTTTCTCAGATCTTACAAATTTGGAAATGGGCACTTAGTGTGGAATGGGCGGGTGCGCGGTATTCTACAATAAATAAATCAACAGAATTTCCCATCGAGGCAAACACTCGTAATTTTTCTTCGCAGGAGAACCTGCTTTGGACGAGAGGGATGGAGGGTGCTGCGAAGGCAACGCCAAGGCTTTGCTATCGTTCAGAACAGTGGCCACAAAATAAAGAAAAAGGAACGTCGAAATCAGCTTACCATTTCGCGAATGTTCCTCCAGCTTTTGCTCGACCAAGAGCTCCACCTCTGGCCACACAATGCTGTTCAGCAGCAGCCTCTTTGCCTGCATGTAATAAAAAAACGGGGTTGATGAAACAGTTTAAATTACTAGAGAGAAGCTGCATTTCATCAAAATACCAAGCTGAGAACCATTTTTGATGATGTTTCACATTGGACCACCAGATGTGTTGCGTGCAGGGTTGCCGTGGCACGAGGAGACATCACGGTGTCACACAAGTCATGTCACAATGTCACGTTCCACCATGGCTTCACGTGGCGTCGCAGCGACGCCTACAAAAGCTCTTTCCTGCCATTTTCTTTTCGCCAGTGAATCAACGACCATTAAATGAAGCTCGTGTTGTACGTTTCTGTGGTTCATATGTTATACTAAAATATGCGGACGTTCCATGGGATCCGCATTACCAGTCACTTATTCACCAACTGGAAGGTGCTCAGAAAAAGACACTTCGATTTATTTATAATGCAAATGGCAAGGAAATGTCCATGACATCCTTGTGTGCATGTGGCGTAGCCAGGGGAGGGGCTTATGTCACCTTCCCCGAAATCCAGCCGAACCTATATGCCTTCATAAAAAACGCACCTAGGCCACCGCCATGTTGATGATGATGCAGTTGGTGCAACTCTCGCACCCCCTATAAGCTAGAAAGCTAGCTCAAAAAAGGTTCTCTCATCCCTAGCGCAGAGTATTTCTTGGAAAGCTGTATAATACACATATGCAGTTTGACTTCCCTCCCCTCCCCTCCCCTCCCCTCCCCTCCCCTCCCCTCTCCCCCCCCCCCCCCCCCCCCCCCCCCCGCCCCACGCCCTACCACAGACACAGATAAAGTCGTAGACATTCCTGGCTATGCCACTGCTTGTATGCCTCATCTATATACAGAAACATGATAAACTTATTCACGAGTTTTGCTGCGGATAAGACACTTTCTAATAATGTAAACAATTTAATTTTTGCGAAGACCTGATTTCGCAAATTTCGATACTTGTATAATATCCCAGAAAATACGTCCCAGAAATATGTTTCCCTGTGGTTATAAATGCATAGCATATATCCTACACCGATTCGCAAAACTTCCGTGCCCACGAAATATTCCTAAAAACCACACTTGGCCGAATTCGCGAAATATTGAGGCAGCATAAATGGTGTCGTTTACAGTATACATTAATGTTTTCCTAGGCATCCGAGCTCGGAATGGTTTGCCTCATAGTGTAACAACCCATGATTTGTTTGCTACAAGCACTTTAGATACCAATATTTTAATTTCAAGTGACTAACCGTGATGTCAACTGATATTCCTTAAAAAAAAAAGAATGCCTGCATTTTGTACTGTGTATTTGAGCAAAATTGTATGTTCCTCTGCACCTTGGCCAACAAAACTTGGTTGGCAGGATGCTTCAAATAAAAAGATGTAGCCAAAAGTGCTGTGTAGATAGTGGTTAAAGGGGTATTCACACGAGGGAGAAATCCCGAGAATTTCTCCCCGGCGTGCGTGCATCACGAGACGAAAACGCGAGACTTTTGCACATCGCAAAGCCTGACGTTTTCGTCGCAGGATGCGCGTGCCGTGGAAAAATCTCCGGGATTTCTCCCTCGTGAGAATACCACTTTAAGAGCAATAGCATTTCACACCACCTTGTACAACGTAAATGTTTTCACATTAAACTGCCTAGGCACTGCTGTGGAAATTCTGGGAATATTTTTCATTATCCATAAAGTCCTCCATCACACTGAAAACCAACTCACATAATATTTAACTGTGTACATGCTTGCCACAGACGGGCGTCCCTCAACCAACCAACAACTTTTGCTGTAGCATTAAAACAATTAAAATGTTTTGCTCAATGTATATAAACAGAATAGGACCAATATAGATAACAGAAAGAATAAAACAGAAAGGAGGAAACACAGACGAGTACATGAACTTGTCTGTGTTTTGTTCTCTCTATGTTTTATTCCTTTCTGTTTACTAATATACTTTACCAACACGCACGCTCGTTAGGAATATAATAAGACCCTCGACAATTGTATTTGGCATTCAGAAGCAGTGATACCTCAATAATAAGCATCCATAATGTAAATTATCCATAAAGATGAGACAAAAATGCATGCCTTAACCCAGTTCCTTTCTGAAAACGTTGTCGGTACAGCGGGGTACCCAAGTTAACGGGGTCCGTACTAACGAGACAAACTGTAATATCTCGAGATACGGACCAAATAAAAGCGAAAGCAAATCGGGTGAAAGTGAGGAGCTGGCCAACTTTCGATGTCTGAAAGAAAAATTAGAAAAAGGCTACTTTTGTATTTTGTGGCTTGCCAAACTTGTTTTCACACTGAAGGGCGACTGAGCATAGACAACTGTCCTCTCCCAGTCGGCAATGTTTGCATATCTCCCGCCAGCTAAGGTTGCCGTTGGCAAGGGTGTACTGCAATTACTCAAAATAAACTATATCTTTTGCCGTCTTTGAAAAAAATATTAAATCACAACAAAAATAGGGTGGGTTATCTTCTGCGACATTATGATAACTTTATATCTTATCAGATTCGTTAGGCCCCATTACCATCTGTATGCATAACTGAAGTACCTAGGTATGTTACAGGCACATGGATACAGTACTGTTTATCGGCCATTTTCGACAGCGCAGATGCAGTAGTGTTTAACGACCATTCCCTCCCTCCCCTCCCCTCCCCTCCCCTCCCCTCCCCTCCCCTCCCTTCCCTTCCCTTCCCTTCCCTTCCCTTCCCTCCCCCCTCCCCCTCCCTCCCTCCCTCCCTCCCTCCCTCCCCTCCCCTCCCCCTCCCCCTCCCCCTCCCCCTCCCCCTCCCCCTCCCCCCCCCCCCCCCCCGACATATCGCCCATCCTCTAGTTATTATAACTAAACATCCATAAACTAAATATTAAGAAACATCACCTACTTCCAATTCTCACGACGTCCCGGGAATCACATAAACCGCTTGACCTGCTGCATCAGTACGCGTGACAAGCGAGTCTATAGCGAGTTCTCACGTGTTTATCGCGCCATAGATCTCGAGTCTGCCTCAACCACGATCCGCTACGAACCCGTGACACGTGAGTTTGTAGCGGATTCTCGCGTGTTTACAGCACCGTG
The DNA here is from genome assembly GCF_016920785.2 of Ixodes scapularis. Classification (NCBI taxonomy): domain Eukaryota; kingdom Metazoa; phylum Arthropoda; class Arachnida; order Ixodida; family Ixodidae; genus Ixodes; species Ixodes scapularis. The sequence continues at coordinate 50,659,273 of NW_024609880.1, read as the reverse complement.
GAACGCGAATCCGCCGTGTCCGCGATACGCTGTATCAGTTCCCGTGTCGCGCGGTCGATAGCGCAGATGCAATAGTATTTAATGACCATTTTCGATAAACTTTTGCTGTCTCATTCGCAAAGGTCGTCCTCCCAATAGTTTACACCGTTAAGGCCTGTTCAAAACAGGTGGGCCTTCACACAGGGTCTTATGGCACATTTAATAAATGAACAAATACATAAAACGAGAGAATCTAATGGCGACCCTCGTGGTTTCAAGCGGACGACTCCGAAGACGCACCTCGTCGCCGAAGACGTACGCAGCGAGCTGCTTCCGGTTGATGCTGCCATCCGTGCTGAGCACCCCGGCGCCGAAGGCCTCCACAATCCTGGCGTGGGCGCGGGTGCCCGGACGGTACGTCTCGTGGCCCAACTTGTCGCTGTTGATGACGGCGGCCCCCAAGCGCTCCAGAGCGTCACCGATGTGGCTCTTGCCCGAGCAGATGCCCCCCGTGAGGCCGATGGTGTACGGCCGGCTCGCCAGGTGCGGCTTCGGCTGCGCATGCAAGGTACGAGATTCACGAAAGAATCGTGCGGTAGCGGCGGATCAGCCGCTGGCGTTACTGATGCCCCAATCTCTCAGTTAACGACCATAGAACGTCAAGACGTCCCGAGGAGGGATGTGGTCTGAAACCACAGATGCAACTTAGCGTGCAATGCTGCAGGAAGTCAGAAACCAGATGCAGCTAGATTAGCGTGCTAAAAATATCGTAATGTGAAATTCTGCAAGTAAAAAATCACAGACGCTACGGCGAATGAAAGGTCTCAGGGGAGTTCCTCCCACTTCTTCAGACACATGTCTCGCTAACATAAAATAAATAAAAACAAAATTATTAAATTTACATAAAAAGGTTAAGTGATTTATCCGATTTTTAAAAGAAATCAATCTCGTTACTTTTTAATTTCACACACAAAAAAAGTGTTTTATTAAGAAGTCTATGCCAGTCACAAGTTGAAACCAGAAAAAGTTTACCTTTTCTCGTCTAAAGACCCAAGTTTAATTTTTCTTTTCTACATGGAATAAAAAGTAATACTACCACACTAATGCCATCAGAGTGAATGCTTCATTAAATGACATATTGCAAATGCTTAGTGCAAACAACTCCATTATCGGGTATATCTGTGGCCCTCAGCAGTCTGCATAGTCTGAATGGCACCCGGTCCCCCAGAAAGATAAAGGGAAGCCTCACCTCAGGTGGACTGATAACACTGCCCAAGAGCCTCCGCCTGAGCGAAGAAGAGCTAACTTTGAAATCCTCGTGCCTGTTCCGACAGACGTCCTCAGCTAGGCCCACGGAGCGAATCACCATTGGCGGCATGCCCTGCAAAGCATTTCAAATTAAAATTCTAAAGAGACACCAAACAATTTGAAGTCCATGCGGAGCGCAAGGGGTGCGATGATGCCAGAACGCCGAGCTCTTGTTGGCTGATGGAAAAAAATAGTGGGTAGACTGAATAACAGGCTGAAGTTGAGCTAGTTGGAACATGATGCAAAAGCAAACGGTTAGCTAGAACGAAGGGACAGTCAGCAATGTGTATGTCTCTGTTTGTCCCTGTCTGTGTTTTGTCCCTTCGTTCTAGCTGACCGTTTCCTTTTGCAGTGGTATAGGCCTCGCACGGCATCTAGCATTGACGTCTACCCACTATTCTTTCAATCAAAGCCAATGAAAGCTCGGCGTCGTTCTGACATCACCGGAACTCCCGTGCAAGAAGCAGACGACTTGCTATCCGCATAGCCATCAATTGCTGCAAGAGACAAGTTTTCTTTGTCCCGAGCAGTAAAAAAGCTGCAAGAAAGAAAGGTGTCCCTCTTGCACACCCCTGCCAACGCCCATGACTGGTGTGAAGGACTGTGAAGAGGGAGAGGTGCAACGGCGATCGTGCCTAGGTGTTTTGTGTTTTTTTAGCTTTTTGGAGGGCTAGATTGAGGTTTTTCCGCTGTGATCGAACAATACATGGGGTTAAGCCACCACAATCCAGTCCAGTTGTGAAAACGGCAGCAGAGTCCAGCATATGGCATGCAAGAGAGAAACTACAAGAGCATGCCTGTAGCCCAGGTTCCGCAATGAAGCACATGGTACTCTCACAATGTGAGCACAGACAGTGAAATGTTGTTTCAAAGCTTTGAATTATGTTCTGAATGGAAGACACGCAAGTTAGATATTTTATGACAGTTTATTTATGTGTTTGATAATACTGCTAATTCCAAGAAAAGATTATATCATAGTAAGGAAAGATAACTCTTTCCTTACCATGCTCAAAGGCCAGGGGTCGGCAACCCGGGGCTTTATGTGGGCCCTGGTACGACACAAGAAAAGTCCTTCCTCATGCAGACTCAAGTACCACATGGCAGTTTTGACCTCAAATGGGGAAAGACAGAAACAAGAAGCACTTAGAGAACATCTTCACTTCCTTTCTACCTTTTCTTAGCCCGTCCGCCCCTGCCCCCTCCCCAACCCAACCCAACCCTGCATAATTTTTTACGACCCCTGCTACAGGACATTTATCACATATATGCTGATTTCTGTGCACTGCCAAAATTAGAATTTGGCAAGTTGGAACATGTTTTGCACCATCTTGTGGATAGCTGAAGAACCATAATTTTGTTTTCAATACAGCTTTGTGTTTTCTGAGAAGATGGTGAGCTGTCACAAGCTATAAATAATATAGAAGTTATAGACAATTCCATGGTTCGCTTAATGCAGATAAGCAGTGTCGAGAGAAATGCTCTGTCTATAAGAATAAAGTCCAAAGCTTTTGACATAACAACCGGCAATGGCATGTTTCTGGGCACTTTCTACAGAAATTTAGACTACACCACTTCCATTTTAGGCTTATGTTTGACTTCATTCTATACATACGTTTTCATCAAAAAGTATGCCGGTCGTGTCATCGTTAGTACAGTCTTTGCTGTGTGTCATACATGGCACACCGCAGGCAAATTTAACATAATTAACATAGAAATTAACATAATTTCTATACTATGCTTTCACAACTATTGAGAAATTTTCCTTCTGCTGGAAAATAACTAAAAGTGAAATAGGCACAAAAAAATGTTTTTGCAAAAATTATTCGGAAAAATTGTTTCCCAGGCTATACCTAAATGTTCAAAACATTATGAAGCAAACATGATTTCAGTAACAATCGTGGACTTGCTATGGCACCAATTATTATGGGGTACTTCAGATACATTACTAGGAAGAAACATCTGCTGCTTGGATATAATTGCTCGCGTATGGCCTCAATTTTGACATATGAAGCACTAAATTACACACTTCAGGTGCTGGAGCGCATAACAATTTCAAGGGAAATAAAAAAAGGCTCCACCGCTTACAATTGCTTACAATGAGGAAAGATAAATGAACCCGTCGATTAGCGCGGAAGATGTTTCGCAGAACTATTTTTTCTGAAAACGAGTTAGAACCTAGCTGGACTACTAACATGGAGCAAAAACACTAAATATCGCAATCAACTACACTCCTCACACCCTTCACATCAATCATACCAACAACGTTCGCAGATAAAAAAAAAACAAAAAAAAAACACTTCTTTTGTTACATGTACACACCAAAAATAATTACCATTCACAGCTGGTAAAAGTCAACTTATCACTTCCCCTTTTTTCCTTTTTTTTTTTCTCCATCTTACGGTCCTATTTATGAACGCATGCCAGCTGTATCAAACATCAGCAGCGGCTGACGGCGGGCACCGCAACTAACAGTTGGGTGCTGCACAAATCTGAAAAGTGTCACTGTGGGATGGGATCCTGCAAAAACGCGTTGAAAAGACCTTTACGGAGAGACTTGCAAAAATAAAACTGCACTCGCATCAGAAATTTTATAGAGGTATGTAGGAACGATAATGGAAAGCCGTCTTGCCGGCCAATCACCCAGAAATATGTTTAATTCTTACAGCGTGCTACCCGATAGGGTCCCTTTCTGCCGAAATCCCGCGGTGCTCGTAAGCAAACAAGAGAGGGACAGCGCTGTCACACTCTCAGCGGCGTTCGTACGCGAAAAACCCGCATGATCGCGGGGAGACAGTTTCTCCCCATTGACATTGCCCGCCGCACAACCTATGCAACACCACCTCCTAGAAGCTGAGGCCGTAGCGCTCAGAGTGTTGACATTATAATGGTCAGGGAAGAGAGGCCACGTCGAGAAAAGGCACCGCACTCGGCTTCTCTTTAGCCTGGCCGCGTCGTCTGCTCACTCAGGTCACGTGGTTTGTTCACGCGCATTTACCCGTTATTAATATACGTTTTAAATGCGCAGTCTTGTATAATTTACGATTATGATATATACAGGGCCGTTGAGATAAATCCGGACTTTTTCCAAATTTCGTTTCTCAACACTACAGTGACGATAAACGGCTGTATTGCGCATCTGCGGCCCCGTGATTCGACAGCAGACAATCGTGCATCTGATAAACAATTCATGATTTGCTCAAAAATGAGCAAGGAATGCGACCTGAGGGCGGCAATATTTGAACTGCCTTGCGCCGGAAAGTCGCATAAGCAAATCGTTGCATGGTATGTCTAGAAGAAGACACAAGTCTACACCATTGTCAAGAAGTTCAGAAAATCTGTCAGCAAGGAAGACGTTATGGCAGACCGAGCAAAGCACAAAAAACGGTTGATATTCATTTTATCTTCCCCTCTGTGTGTTTTCCTGAATATGGTGAATTTTTCGGATTTATCTCAACATACAATGTGCTACCAAGGTTATCCCATCACCGCAAGATCACAGTGCAGTCTTGGAGCTCCCCGCGCTTTGCGAATGAACCGGCTCCTTGAGCGATATTTGCTCGCCTCATAAGGGCTCCGATTCTGGTAAATTTACGCTTTGTGTGAACAGCTCATTGTCTGAAAAAGAACGCCGAGACATTTCAGAAAAGAAAGGAAACGAAAAAAAATTAAAGCCGTTAACAATTCCCCGTTACGCCGGATTAGAGTGCAGCTCTTGAGGAGGAGGACGGAAGGGTACTGAGGGGAGGGTATACCTCTCCTCCCTCCTCCTTTCCCCATTCTTCAATCTCCTCCGGTGGGGGGGGGGGGGGGGGGGAGGTCAATGTGCCCCCCCCTGAGGTCACGGGGGGGGGGGGGGGCTCGCGTGCGACATTTCCCACAATGCACCGCGCGGTTACGTTGCCGCCGCTCTAGCCGGAAACGAGCGCCTAAGAGCTGCGCTCTAAAAAGAGAAATTCAGTCATCGCAGGAAGGTGCACACACTCCCAGGCTTCTGCCGGTGTTCTTGTGTGTGCTTCTTTTGTGTTCCTTGATACTACGGCATTTACGTGGATTTGCGGTCCTGCTACGGTGTGAGTGACACGTGTGGCCGGCCGATTATCGATAGACCCCTCTCCCTGGACAGGGAGCGAGTTCTTGGAGTTTGTGTTAACATTTTTTCGTGACGGAAAATGCGGGACGTTTGGATTCGATCGACAGATGAGAAATAACTTATTTATGAGCTTTGTTGGTCATGTGGAACGCGAGTAGAGAGCTGCAGTGGGTTGCTCCAATCTCGTGATAGAGTGGAATCTCGTTCTTCGTCGTTACCCGTGTGCAATTGCGCCGACATTTGTAAATATGCGTGGTATAACATTCAAGTTTTTACTTGAAGGTGAATAACAATGTTATGCGCTATTACTAAAAGTGTGTTGTTTAAGCTTCTCTGTTTGTACATACCCTCCCCGTGCGACTAAAGCACTAATCAGAGGGAAGCGCTCGTGCCCAGAACGTGATAGGGGAGGTTCCATTTCTTTGCTGTGCTATGTTAAAAAACACAGGGCTGTGGGGACAACAAGCTCGATAAAGCGCCCCCTATAGTTCGATCTCCTGCCCAATATCATGTTACCGCCAAGGGTGTAGGCTGATCTGTTTGCAGAGTTGCTCCGTTTGGTTCCTTTACGTCGCATAGACGGAGATGCTACACGCCAGCTGATGAAACAGGCACCGCAAAGCATGTTAATGGGTGGCGCCTTTCGTTCGCTCCGGCCCATGGGCATTTTTCGGTCGGTTGTACAAGAATGTATTAGGCATTTTTCCTTGAAAACTACCGTCCACCTCCGTGTTGTCAATTTTATCTTTTCCTGACCACCCCGTAGCATTTTTACGCTTTTTAATAATAATGAAATTGCAAAGAATGGGTATGTGCATGTCCCATTTATGGCAACCGCGTTAGCGTCAATTTGCCATATTTCTCGCTTTATAACTTCAAAGCCAAACAAATATTGCGTTATGTTTTTGCAGACTCTGTTAGTCCATGCTATAAGCATTAATTTCGGATAGTTAAAAAAATATTAAAGAAGGAATTTTTTTTTATTTTAATGATTTTCAAAATAAGGCATATTTAGTTAAATGCCCCTGTGTGAACAATTCTTGTCAATTTCTCCCGCTAACCAGGACAGCAATATTTCATGCAAAGATGAACTATATACAGGGCAACACACTGACAAACTTTGAAGACATTAGCTTTTATAGATAAGGAGGAAAAACAATCATTAAATCATTAATTCAGAGCGTTATTGCACAATGGGCCGAGTTTGCGATTTTGTTTCTCGAAATAACGACCCTAATATTCGATGATTAATACTTTTTGTAAATCCTTCCTATGCCTAATCTGTCAACAAATATTTTTAGACCTGTAGCTAGAACAGTTTATTGGGGGAAGCCGCCCGAAATTCCAACCATTGCGCAATACGCAAAACACGCACGTGACTGAGAAAATGTTTACACATATTTTTTTTTTTTTTCGCAGACATTTTTTTTTTTTTTTTAGAACAAGGATTGTTTTTTTTTATTCTTCTGGGCATGAAGCCAGCAAAATATTTGTTTTTTCATCAAAATTAATAACGGTCATCGGACATGGTTGTTCGATCTTACCTGAAAACGTCCTATTATAATAACATTATTGAATAAAAATAGTTTGTTAAGGCAGCTTAGGCCCACAGAGAGAAGTGGATTAGTTGATTGTAAATAGCAAGTTTAGTACCCCTGCCATACAGAAAAGGCAATATCTTTTTATTAAAAGATATTATACGATTGAATCAGCTCGCGATCTCGAACGAGTATACAAGCATCACAAGCTGATTGGCCGACCCCATTAATGTCATTCGATGGAAATTACATTATTTTGCCATGTGGCCGGGGTATAATGCAAGAATTCAGTGACTGCATGCGTTAACATCACTTACATAAATGTAAGTGGGACTCGTCCAGCCGTGTCCGCATTGACTATGTGTACCTGATTATTACTGTGATCCCTTTCGCCATGTTCAATCACTGCGTGTCCTGCCATTTTGTCGCAGTAAACATGCGCAAAATATGCATTCCTACAGCGAAAATTGTGTGACTGGACGTTTTTTCGTACCGATTATTTAGCGGCGTAATATTTTGCCCGTGTAATGAAATGTTTTCTAGCCAAGTTGCTATATGCAGCTTTCATTTTCGCTAATAAGACAAGCTTATGCGACTAAAAGCGGGCTGTTAGGACGGACAACCCACGCGCGTTGCCTTCGGTGCGGCGCTTCGACGCGCGCCCCCACGACCTTCCTTTGGGCCGTCACGAGAAGTGCGCTACAGCCTTAGCTTCTAGGAGGCGTTGTATGCAACATGCTATTAAATAAACATTGACACACCCCCCAAAAAAAGCTTTTTTTTTGCCACACGATTTATTATGGTGTCAGACGACTATCCAATCACTATTTTGCTACAGCGTCACATATTTTTAGTAAAGTAAAAAAACGCCACTGCGCGAAACCGAAACTGGATTGGGGAGGAAGAAGTATAGAGGAGGAGAGAGTTGGCGCGAAAGTCACGTGGCTGTGCAATTTTTTTTTTTCAATCAACATATTTGCAGCTTTTTAGAAGCCACAAAAAAAAAAAAGGTATAATGTTTTTTTTTCTATTTTTAATATTGTGTGTGCCTTCCATCAACCACGACTTTGATTATATTTGGTGGTTATGCCTAAACCATAGAAAACGGCACGTGACGACGGAGAATAGAGTGAGCGCGACTCAAACAGGCCAGTCTCGATCGCCGGTTTTCGGGCGGAAAGGAAACGAATTTGCAGAATTGTTTCTGGGGTAGTTGGGCACTCATACGCCATGTACAAGTCAAAAACCTTGGCAAGTATAAGTACCCTGTCAGTGTCCTAGGGACCTTACCTGCTACTGCTCCCTCTCTCCCCCCTCGCCGCCGTCGCTAGTGGGTTCTGGAAGATTCTCGCCTACCATGGCGCTCGCTCACTTCACTTCACCTCCCCAAACATGACCAGAACCCGCGAGATTCGCACTCCGTCCGAGTAGCGGGAGAGGCAAGCGAGTGGTACGAAAACAGCAAAGGGCACAGGACCCACGACTATGACGCACGAGAGGCAACGCGCCCGCCTCCAGCTCCCCCGTCCCGCATATCCAGCGCGAACTTCCTACTTTCGCCAACGCTTCGACGTCTGCACCTCGAGCACGCACGCGCATGCAATCATAGGAGACCGGGCGTTCGAAAGACACGCATCGCCGTTCTTGCTCCGACAGTGACCATGAAAGCAAACCTCCCGAACAACTGCCGCTGTCAATCGCAACACACTTTGTGGTCATTTGCAAATTTTTAAATATTCTTAGCGTCAACGGCCATGCAGCACGCGAAAGTTGTGCAAGCTGCGAAAACACTGCCCAGGCACCTGCCAAAGCTGGCGAAAAAGGCGGGAAAACACAGCCCTCAAGTCGACCTCCGGAGCGACACGTGGCGCAAGTCGGAACAGAAAACAAAAACACGCCGAGAGGCCGTCGCGGCTATTTCTGGAGGCGATTCCGGTTCCAACCGCTCTCGGGTGTGCGCTCTACTTGCAAAACAAATATTACAAACGCAGAGATAAACTGACACGGTGCGGTGAAAGAGTTTACTGGGCGCCAAGTGCTGTCGTTCCGCACGTCACAAATGGCGACGTTAGGCAGAGACTATGATAACTATGACCTTAACCGTGACTGAGCCGACCTGGCGCAACTACTGAAAACAAACTCGGATTGTCAGCGCGGGACTCTGCACACTGCGCGACACTCTTAGCGCGAACCATAGAGATCATATACTAAATCTAGAGGAAAAGGTCCGCCATTTTCCCATACATTCTGGCTGCCGCAAGCGGCGGACCATGCAGGCAGACCTTCTGGGTCCCAAACACGGTTACATCATCAGAGCAGTTTCGTGAACTTCAACAATCCACGAACTTACCGGTGGAAAGATACTCGCGTTCTTTTCGAAGGTTTCTTTTTGCATAGCGCGCAGATGTACGGCCTCGCGTTAACGCTAAACTAAACCATATACCCGGCTTCGCTGGTGGGGCGCGGCTGGGCGCGGTTGAGGAATACGAAACTGCGCAACCACCAGATTTCCGAGATTTCGACAGAAGAGAAGTTAATGCAGCGTAATGACTTTATTGCTTTTTATAAGCGTTAGAATAGCTCAGAATTTAGTTTACAACGTTAAATTATCACTGTTTATATTGCTGAGAGTTTTCACTCTTCGTGTTTACCATGGCAACGTTGCTTTCTTTCTCTCGTGTTCTGTCGCTCTCTTTTGCGATCGTTCACTCGGGACCCAGGATGTCGGCGCACGGGATTTGCCACTCCTCCTCACCCACCTTTACCCCCCTGGCGCGAACGCGAACATCGGCGCGCTTTTTGTTAATCGCTTTGTATCACACTATCTACAGCGTGTAAACTAACGCTTTAGAAACACTTTAGACGGCGCGCAATCTAACGGTTTCTCAATGTATCGCGCTGCAATTTACTAGAGGTGCAAAGACGTAGTAAAAATTAATCGAAAAAAAAAAATTTGCTCCGTTAAAAAAAAAAAAAAAATAGAATAAAAAAAAGGGGGGGGGGACAATTTGGCGGGAAAAGTTTAATACCATATTTAGCGGGTAAATCCCTTCATGCAACGCGCGCAGCCACGTGTGACGTCACATGTGACACACGTGGCTACGCGCGTTGAATTATGGGATTTCTTGGTCCCGCCGACGGTTGACGCCGGATTTTCTGCGGCACGATCTCGCTAACGCGTTAAAACACCGAATCAGGGGGTACAAGGTGACATGGGATGGCCGTCATTTGAGGGCAGGGAAGGTAGTAGTAAGATAGAATTTGAAGAGAGACTAAGGGACATGGAGGAGGAACGATGCGCACGGAAAGTTTTGGGCTATTTGTACATAAAGGGCATCGACACAAAGTGGAGGAAGCGAACAAGGAAATTCGAGTCGAAAGTATTGGGCAATAATGGTGCAGATCAAGAGGGAAGCGGGGATGCATCCTAAATCAACTCTGGAGACTTACAGAAAATGTAAGATGGATATTGCTAAGGAAAGCATCTATGTCAAATCCAGGGGAAGTTCGTTGTTGTTTGAGGCCAGGACGAAAAAATCGACGCGGAGATCACCAAGCACAGGTTATCGGACTGGCGGCATAAGTCGAGGGAAGAACGAAATTTCGTGGAGATGAAGAAGACTTGTGCTTCAGCGATATGAGATTCTTTTAATACGATCGGATATTAGTTCATTTAAACTAGAAGCTTTGGCCAGGGGGCGCAAGCCGCCGCCCGATTTTCCCACCTCTCTCTACTTTAGCAGAGCGAACGCCGTAGAGGACGCCTCTTCTTCAACGTTCGACCTGCTAAGGTGGAAAGAGGGGGGAGGAACTTCCACTTTACTCTTAACCTGTAGCTCCGGCCGATTTAGGTTCTTTTGAGGGATCGCACGCATCATAAACACATAAACCCAATCGACTGGCGCTCCCTTCGCTAGATGGATGGATGGATGAACAGGTGGGCTGGATGGATGAATGGATGAGGCTGAACCCTTTGAATGGGGCAGCGGCTTGTGCCACCTAGCCAAAGTTTTTTTTTTGTACATTTATTTAACATAGAGTTATATGTCTAGAGATTTATTCTTACAAGCTACATACAATATGTACTACGGAGACGCTTCTATATGCAACCGGGTGCCTACACCTTCCGCCCTACGGGTCGACCTATGCCAGTAGTCAGATGTTTTCTTGGCTATCTCCACTTCCCCATGTCTATTTTCCCCTCACTATCCCTAAATCCCAGTACGCTTGTTAAATTAGTCGCCCTCAACTATTACAGAGTGAAGCCCCTTACAGTAAAGTGCTCAGCCGTCTCCTCTCCCTCTCCACAAGCTCACACACACCGTATCTATACTTGGCGACAACTTTTCTTGGCAATGCAGTGGAAGGTACAGGGCCGCGTCCCCTCTCCCATTTTGAGTGTACGCAGGCTCTCCTCCTCCCCCATTTCCGGTGAGAGGAGGAGAGCCCGCGCACACTCAAAATGGGAGAGGAGACGCGGGCCTGTACCTTCCACTGCATTGCCAAGAAAAGTTGTCGCGGAGTATAGTGAACCGTTTCGTGCGCGAAAATATATACAACGGCTCTTGAGCCTTCACCAGAAAGGACAAGACTATTATCGTAAATATGCATACTCCGCACATCGCCGTAACCGGCGAGGTGCGGCGTCCATTTGCAATCCATGGCCCCATCGCCATGGCGTCCATTTGCAATCCATGGCCCCATCGCGTTCGCGCACGTGCGCATATGTTTGCCGAATTTTCGCCGAATTTCAAGTTCGGCAGATTCGGTCCGTCACTACTCCGCACCAATTCATTTCCCCGCTAAATTTAGCGGGAAAAATGACGCCACATGACTTGGTGTCACGCAACGATACCAGATTACCTCTGGCCTCCCGAGCCTCCCGTCGTTTGAAGCGCCATCTAGATTTTCGTTACAAAACAGCTTGTTCCATAGACTACGGTGGAACGCCATCTAGACGCTGCGCTTCGAAACGTATTACGTATTCCATAGAATACGCTGCAGTTTCCATAGCAGCCGTCCGGAGCGTCGAATGACGGGAGGCTTACGGGAGGCACGGCTCTGCGGGAGGCGAGACGCGGTGAGTGAGGGGGAGAGAAAGGGGGGGGGGGGGGGGAGGGCACTGGTGGTGAAAGCAGCGTCTATGAGCAGTTCCGTAACTGAGGTAACCTAATACCGTTGGTGTCACGTCACCTATGAACAAATTCAGTTTCTTCGCTAGATTCAGCGGGAAAATTGATGTCACAAGACCAGAACAGCAATTCAATTCCCGGCTATATTAAGCGGGAAAATTGACATCAAGTGACCTCAACAGCAATTCAATTCCCCGCTAAATTTAGCGGGGAACTGAATTGCTGCTAAGGACACGTGGCATCAATTTTTCAGCTAAATTTAGCGGGGAAACTCTGGGACGAGGGGAGGGTACGCAGGAGGAGGGGGGTACGGAGGAGGAGGAGGGGAAGGTACGAAGGAGGAAGAAGAAAGGAGGAGTAGGAGGTAGATGGATGGATGAGGGGAGGAGGAGGAGGGGCATAGCCTCCCCTCCGTGCTCTACCCTCCTCAAGAGCTGCTCTCTAATTTCGCGTTACAGTGATTTGTAAACGTCTTTCATTTTACACGAAGCTGTTTATGGCTAGGGTTCCGCGGATGTCTCGTGTGCCCCCTCCCCCTCTCCTTTATTTCACGCCCACAATTTTACACATGCAGAAATCAAGAGGGGGGTCAGGACATCCGGACCCCCCCCCCTCTAGATCCGCCCCTGCGTGTGCGTGAACAAAAACTCTACGCTCGCACTGCCGCACGACTTCCCCGTATAAAACACATTCGAAGTAAATAACCAAAATAAAGCGTTGACGAACATGCGAGCAAGGTGCCATTTGTTTTAGGCTTTTGCTCTAAAACAGCTACTGCTGCAGACTCCGACACGTGCGGCGCGTGGAACACCAATCCCTGCCTTTTCCTCGATGCTTGGGTAATTCAGCAACTCGCCTCGAGATTCGGTCGGCACGGCTCATGTGGTAAAAAGCAGAACTATACGCTTTGTTTTACACTTACATGGAGCAAAACGAATGCTACGCACGCGATGCCGAAGCCATGGGAGGCTGTAATGCAGAGCTCGCGCACTGGAATCAACTGCTAAGAGCTCGTGCTCTGTACCCTTGCCCGTGTTCTTTGTCGTTTGTGTGGATGCTCTGTCTCCACCCGCATGGTGGACAGAAGGAGTCCCCAAGTGCCTCACAGAGAACCATGAATAAACAAGAGCACGCCTCCCCTAATCTCAATCTGGGTCTCGAGGCCAATAGGTCGATTTCACTTTTCTTGTCGTAATGGGGAAGCCGGGTTTGCACCATGGCGACCACAAGGCCATCGTCACCACCATCACGACCAAATGATCCACCCACCAGGACAAATAACGACCCACCGATCAAGACAACAATAAATGTGCGTGCGTATCCCTTTTTAGGACGAATAGCGCGTGTGTGTATACGATGCGAACATCGCAGTGTCTAGAGTGCCGTTCGACGGCACTCGACGCCTGCATTCCAGTGCCGTCCTATAGCGAGCAAATGCCGTCCTGTAGTGAAGAATGTCTCGCTTTTGGCACTTCGTGGCCGAAATTAGTATGCCCACTTTCGCTGTACTTTTCTTTCTTTTAAATTTGCTAATATGTGCATACTCAGACTCCGTAAAACTTTCTTCGTAACAAAGAATATCTGAAAACCAAAGAATGGCATCCCCGACTCGTTCCAATAGCGTAATGGTTAGCATGCCTGGCTAGCACTTTATGGTTTTCAAATATTTAGGTTCAATACGCGTGCCTTAGAAGCCTATTTTTATTTTCATTTTGTAGAGGCTGCTGCTGCCCCCGGAGTACGAGATATTTAAACCACACCGCTCACATAGTTCCTATTCACAAAGGTGGTTCTAGGAAAGATGTCGAAAACTACAGGCACATTTCATTAAACTACACCTCATGCAAGATCACAGAACATATTTTATACACTGAAATAATAAATCATATAACAAAAAAAAAAAAAACACAAAGAAACTATTATTTAAAGAACAGCACGGTTTCCGTAAGGGCTCATCTTGCACCACGCAACGTGTCGAATTTTATCATAACTCGTCATCTGATGTAAATGAGGGAGGCCAAACAGATTGTATATTCCTAGATTTTCGCAAGGCTTTCATACCGTTTCGCATTCCGTTCTGCTCAATAAACTTAAGATGTTAAATATAGACTTGAAGGTACTAAGATGGATAGAAAATTATTTGCTAGAGCGTCGTCGGTGTGTATTAGTGAATGGTAAAAGTTCACTAATACGGAGGGCTCCTGTGGGCCATTAACAGGGCTCCTGTGGGACATCGGGGGTCCCACAGGGCTCTGTTTCAGGACCGCTTTTATTCTTAATATATATCAATGATATTTCCTCGGGTATTTCATCTTGTGTTCGGTCGTTTGCCGATGATTGCGTGGTGTAGAGAAAAATTAGTAACGAAGATGATGCCACCCAGTTACAAATAGATTTAGAATGCATTACTATGTGGTGCTCTACATGGAAAATGACTTTAAATCCCACAGTGTGTACATTTATGTTTTACTAAAAAGAAGAAAAATTAAAACCCAGTACTATATAAATAACAATATAGTAAACAAGGGCTTTACATATAAATACGTAGGGGTCACGCTATCAACTGACTGTTCGTGGAATTTTCATGTGGGTGACGGGATTGTAAAGGTTGGCAGGGCACAAAAAAGCACCTAAAAAAATTTTTTTTAACGCTGTGGTTGGGACACGCGTTTCAAACAATTAATTTTCAGCGAAAAAAAAAAATTGCTTAGAGCAATATCGACGGCGCGAACGTGATTCGTCGGTAGTCACCTCCTTTCGACTTGTTTTCCCTCTCGGAATTTAGGGTACGTGGAGGAGAGATGGATCGGCTTCGCCTTCACGCTGAGGTGGAGAGAGCGAATGACCGAGATGGTCATTCCGGAATGACCCGTGACGTCACGGACTTTGCGCGCACAATTTCAAATAAATCTGTCGCCGTCAATATTGCTCTAAGAACATTTTTCCCGCAAAATTTATTTTTTGATATTGTTTAAAAAAACTTTTTTTTGTTATTAGCAACTTTTTAATAAACAAACTTTAAAAAAAACAAAAAAAACAAACATAATAGAGCTGTTATGTTTGTTCTGGGACGGTACGGGCGGAGAGACAGCTGTGCTCTAATGAAGACTGAACTGAATTGGGAACCTCTCTCAGCCCGCCGTACAAAAATGCGTTTAAAGTTTGTGTTTTTGATATTTAAACATGAAACTGGAATTAACAGTAAAACTTATTTAAAAGGACCAGATTATATTTCTAAACGGAACGATCATGCTTTCAAAATTAGCGAGTACCACGCCAGCCCGAACATGTATGTGCAGTAAAAATGAAGATTTTTTTTTTTTTTTTAGTACTGTAATTTTTCTGCTGTAACATCCTCGGGCACTGCGGGGTAATCTCTGAATAAAAAATAAATAAAGATCGCGCACCTGCATCACGCTGGCATAAACATAAGAAAGCATGTTATTCACTTCTATAGCGTTTGTCTCGTTTGCGCTTTATGTTGAAACAAATTGTCGGCGAGCGGCTGATGGAACACATGTCAGAATAACCGTGACTTGCGCTTAACACTTTCGGACGGAACTTGAAGGCGCAAGGAGTGCCGTCGTACGGCACCCCAGACACGGCGCACGAAAATAGTGATTATGCCTTTATCGATACCATATTTTCGATTTATGTGGAAAAAGTATACGCTCGTTTCCGAAAACAGCAAGAAACGATCGTTCGCACGTTCCAATTTTCGCTTGATTGACCCTGTAAGTGTGACGTCACCGCTCCAAACAAACCGTTGCTAGGGGCGTTGTTAGGGACGAGTACGTGGGTTGGATTCCGTCCCGAAAGAACGATCGGTCAAAAATCGGGCGTAGGATTTAAACGTCCAAAAATAACAGATAAAGGAAGCCTAGCTTTCACACTTCCAACGACAAAAGTTTGCCGAGAATCGGATGTTTCTGAAATATTTGCGACGGCAAATTCCGGTCCTCGAGATGCCTGTTGCAGACGACGAACACATGACGAACGCACACGGAATGACTGAAGTATGCCGTCTGCAACTGTTAGAATCGTTTGCACGATGATACGATTATGATTTTGTATTTCTTTGGAACATGGCGGGTCTAAGAGAACTAACAAGCTTTATAAAAAAAAAACGAAATGTATTTGCGTGCGATATGAGATAGTGTCTGACGAAAATCACCACACACATGGAGATCTGCTAAAAATATAGCGAAAAAAGGGTCTGCTTCGAACATGATATCGAAGCAACGTCGGGCCCATATTCTGATTGTGCAGTTAACGTGCGTTGTAATGAAAGAGCAATTATTCTGACTCTATACATGAGCGGTTCGAGACCCCAAACTTTGTTTTTCATACTCGCAATATGAGTGTGTGGTTCGTACCTGCATTGTAATCATCAAACTGAGAAAAAATCTTACTGATTCTTCAGAATTAAGGCAAACCCCAAGCGTGCATGACTGAGGAGGAACGCTTCTTCGAGCCTCTAAAAGATAAGGAGGCCAAAACCACATTGCCTAGTCAGTCCCGCAAGTGGGCTCATTTTCTTGAATGACGAATGGCTTGCACCTTGGCTTGCACCTTTGCATTTAATTGCATCATAATCATTTTCTTCTTCTGCGCTTGAGAAAGGAAGCAGCGGTGACGTCAGAACGCCGAGCCCTGATTGGCTGATCGCGACCCCCTATCTGAGCGTCGTCTGCTCGCAACCCCCTCCGCAAGGAGCAGACGAACTTGTTCTCCGCATAGCTCACTAACGAACATTCTAGGTCGAATTAGGGTGCCTACATGTTTCCGCCGCTCCGCTGTAACATGTAGGCACCCTAGGTCGAATGCTCGAGATGCGGAGTGTAGTAGGCAAGGAGCCGAGCGCGGCTTTGTTGACTCACATACAGCTGTCACGACGACGTATCGTCGCTAGCTGCTGCCGCCGTCGAAGCTCATCCTTCTTTTTTTTTTTTTTTTGCATTTGTTTTTACAATTTCGCGGATTAAATCATTTTCTGTTTTACGCGTTCGATCCGTTTCCATCTGCGACAATAGGGAATCGTAGCAGACCGTTTTTCTCCTCCGCCACGGTATCGGTGAAGAAAACACCGCAGTTGCGCATGCGCGCCGCCAGCCTTGTCTGCATAGTTCAAGGTCTCGTGGCGGATTACGGAGCGCTATCCGGGTGCTTCTAACGGACAGTTTGTTTGATCACGCAGATGAGCACTGAAGCAACTGTGCTGTCAGAAATGCTTGAAACGTATGCTGGCCTGCACTTCGACCTTGATACACGTCACGTCGCCGTAGTCGTCGTACGTGATTCGGCTTTACATTACACAGTTTTAGTGGACTGTACGCTATAGTTTTACGTACGCAAGGAAATTGCGGGTCGTGAGCGCGCATGCGCAGAACGCAATAGAAGACCTAGCGTATTGCGTACGCACGCAACGCTGGGGATCTTGCGTTGCGGGCTAGCGGGACGCTCTCGAGAGATCTCGGGAGATCTCGGGCCCAACGAGAGCGCCAGTTTCAAGATGGCGGTTACCTCGACTCAACGTTACTAAAACACTCAGTTGGGAAACTCGCCGTCGAAACCTGGGCCGCTGGCGTCCACCGAGACCGAGCTAAATGCGACAACAGCGCCACTCTTTTTCGTTTGTCTGTACTATGGTCACCTCGAGCTTTTTGAAAGCCTGTTTTTTGCGTAAAAACAAACGGAAAAGACTCTTTTTGTATGAAATTTATTGGAGTTTAGTACCAAATGATGGGCGCGTGATGTTTTTATCATCTTTAGTTCGCAAGGTTTTGCGGAACAATTAGTATTGTTTTCATACAACCATGCCTCAGCGGGCCTTTCAGGTAGCGCGTCCCGACCTAGGTGCATTTTAACTTCAGTAGTTCAACGCGGCGCGTCCGCCGGGGAGACGGGAGTGGCACCTCTTAAAGCCAAAATAGAAGTCACGTGCAGTTCCTCGAGTGGCCGCTGCGGGAGAAATGGTGGCGTTGTGTTCGTCATTAGCTCGGTGCTCGGAGACAGATTGGCGCCACTTTTTCAAAGCTGTCTCTATGGGAGTTTCCCAACTGAGTGTTTTAGTAACGTTGCCTCGACTGGCGCAGCAAGGGCGACAGGGTATTCGCGAAGTACAGTGTTACGTGAAATTGTGTGGTGTTCAGCTCGGCAATTCCGGGACCTACTGCGGTCGAATCAGATCGGCGGGCAGCTGAAGGAGTGCAGAGTGAAACTGTTCACCGCCCGCAATGTGCATCAACGCTGCGATCTGCTCAACGCTAAGCCTATTCGCACAGTTCATCGCCGACGGACGAGCTTCAAGAAATCGCCGAAGTGGTCGCTATGCGCTGGACATCAGTAGGTCATGGATCATTTCATTCGGCGATAGCATTGATGAAAGGTGCCGTTTCCACGGGACCTTTGACAGACACTCCGTGATCTAATTTGGCTACGCGCACTCGTACTCGTAGCCTCTGTACCCTGGAGAAAAGCTCGCTTGACGAGGCAGCTGCAGCTTGGTTTAATTTGAAATAAAATGATTGGACAGGTTATCATTTTCAATCTTTTTTTATTTTTTAGAGCGCAGCTCTTAAGCGCGAAACACATGTACGACGAAACCGTCCGAACCGACGTCCGATCGCGCAATACGACGGTCGGAGGCGAGGGTTTTCAACGCTCTCCGATGCTACGAACACCCTCTCCCCCCAAGGTCATTCCGGCAGTCCGCACGTCGGATCGGAAGGTTTTCGTCGTACGTGTGTTTCGCGCTTTAGGCGCTCCTTTCCGGCATGAGCGGCGTCGGCGTCGCCGTAACAGTGCGGTGCATGATGAGTAAATTTCCCCGCTAAATTTAGTGGAAAATTTTCCCCGCTTAATCTAGCGGAAAAATTCTCCACTAAATTTAGCGGAAAAATTTCCCCGCCACATTTAGCGGAAAATTTTACCCGCCAACTTTAGCGGAAAAAATTTCCCGCTAAATCTAGCGAAAAATTCCCCGCTAGATCTAGCGGAAAAACAGTTCCGCTAAATTTAGCGGAAAAATTTTCCCTAAATGGGAGGCAAGCAGGAGAAGAGGAGAGTCATAGCTGCCCCCTAATCCGGCGTTACAGGTAGTTGTAAACGGATTTCATTTATTATTTATTTATTTATTATTATTATTATTTTTTTTTTTTTTGCGAGGAGCATGGTGGCTTTATGAGCACGCGGAATTCTACGGCTCGGACAAATTTAGCCAAGATCATGCTAGGTGTCTTGTTTTGTCGATCGTCACCTCCTCATTCAACGCGGTCGTGTTCTCCCTCAGAAAGAACCACCGAACCCGCGAAGCCATTCTGTCGTCTACTAGCAAGGCAAAACCGGTCGTGAAACTTCGTTACCATCGCTCCATGGTACCGGGACGATAGAAAAGAGCCTTCATGATTAGATACTGAGAGGACACAATGCTTACAAAAAGTGTTTTTACTTTTTTTATCAGACAATTTCTAACCTCACGTGGAGCATGCATCTCTCCATAACAACGGCCTTAGCAACGGTTTATTCGGTGCGGAGTGCCGTGTCGCGACGTCATCACTTTCGAGGTCCATTTTCGGTTGGTTATAAGGACATAACATCGTATCGTTACCGGGTAGCGGTACCGAAGTTATCGAACCGATCCATAAAACTCTCTACGTCTTCTACCTAACCGAAAATCGGTTGGTTGGAAATTCAAAGACGGGGTGAACGTTGAACCCGATTTTATGTAATTTCCCATTGCACAACGATGCGCCTCCTCCAGCAAAAGTGCCATTACCTCAGTCACGCGTTGTTGTATACCTCCTGCAACGCGGGGCAGCTATCGTTTTCACCCGCATGTTTTACGCATTGTTCATACGCCGCGCGAGGTTGTTAGAGTAAGAAGCGATTCTTATGGCGTTTGAAGTGTGTACGTGTTGATAAGATAACATTTATCTAATCTACAATGCACCTACACATATCTTAATTCTCTACATAAAGTAATGCTCCGCGAGAAGCAGGAATTTTTTTACTACGGTTCTTGAGGGTTTCTCGCTCGTTTTGAAAACGAAAGCAAGTCAGCAAGCAGGCTGAGGAGGCCTATTGCCAATGGAGGCTAGCCAATCGCCGAAATCTACGGCGCAGAAAGTGGGCTCCGTCTGCAGTTGGAGGAAATCCCAAGAGAGGTACTACATTTAAACCAGCCTTACGAGCTTAGAACTTTCTGAGGAAATTCTCTGTCAACGTTTCCCAGAAACAATTGACAAAGGACATACTTTTCTCGCCGGAAAACAACGTTGTGCAAACAACCAGACCTAAAGACATACCAATAAAAGAGGCAGGAAAAAAAAAAAAAGTAAGATTCTTACTCGTTTTGCCCGTTCCTCGTTGACTTTCCTTCCTCCTTTCATTGTCTCCTCGCTGACGTAGAGGCACTCGAGCTTTCGGTCCACGATGGTAGGTCCGTAAGGGTCATAGATGGGCACCACGTCATAGTGGACTGTGGGGTCTACTTCTTGGAGGAATTCTAATAGGGCTTGAATGCGCACATTCAGCGGCTCTATCAACTCCCATAATAACTTGCCTGCAAAAAAATAAAATAAAAACAAGAACAATTGGACATAACCGAAAGCATAAATACAAGGACGGTCAAAATGACACATCTTCTGCTGCAATATGTGTAGTGTTGCCAGTCCTTGTGTTCTTACCTAACTGTAACCATTGTGCACACCTTTGCAATACTTAAAAATACTTAAGCGCTGATCAGCTAATAACACACATTGTAGCAACGTTTTGAAGCTCGTTATATTATTAGAGAACATATTAGAGAATATTAGAGAACGGAAAAAACATGGAGGCAAGAGAAACAGTGGTAAGCATCTCCTAGTGTTTGTGTGTCCCCATTGTGGTGTTTTTCAATGCCTACACGTTGTCATACCAAATACGATTTTCTTGGACTGTCAAAGATAATCCAGTTAATAATTTTATCGATAATTTCCCATAAAAAAAAAAATACGGGCACGAAGACATCAACATACTTCACGTGTGATGATAATAATCCCTGAAGAAGGGTTTGTTCCCCTTCTCCAGGGATTAGTATTGTCATCCTTGTCCAGCTCGCTTGCACCTTTGCAATAAATGCAGGCCTTTCACCCTTGTTGGTGTTAGACTGGTGACAGCTGGGAAAACCCTTTTTGCTCTACTGACGTCTAACCCTGGTTAGCTCAGTTGGTAGAGCGCTCCACTGGAAATGAAGAGGTCCCTGGTTTGATACCAGGATCAGGTCGATTTTTTCGGTCACTCACCAGTCACCTAGCTGTGTTTGGAGATTTGTGTTTGCCCTTTGCCCCCCTTGTTCCCCTTCTCTGGGGATTATTATCGTCATTCTTGTCCAGCTCGCTTGCACCTTTGCAATAATTGCATATAAGTAACACTTTACATCATAATGAAGTATAATTGATGACATTTCGGTTAGGTTTTACGACTTTTACGGCCGATACTGCAGAAAATAAACCTCTGCAGAGGGAGGGGACACTTGCAGAACTTGCCTTTCAGCATGTCTCCATCAGTAACTCCAACGACCAACTTGCCCGACGCGTGTAGCACGGCTTCCGAGAGCAACACTTTGTGACCCAGGTGTAGTCGATCGAACGTTCCCCCCAGACAAACACTTTCGTAGATTTGAAACGAGGCAGCGTCTGTCGAGATGCCGTTACTGCCATGGCTGAAGCCGTTCATAAAGCCAGCTGTCGCTTCTTCGCCCTTGTCCGGAAGGAGGTTCAGCTTGCCCCCCAGATGCTGGAAGTTGGAGCACGTCTTGTCGAACTGATGGCCCACGTACTGCTCCAAGTCGGACGAGGCATGGCTGCCGTCCGTAAGCACCACATCGAAGGCTGACTTGAGGTGGGTTTCCTTCAGGGCCGCGTCTTTGAAGCAACCCTGGAGAACGCGCACGTCCAAGTGAGCGCACAGACCGGCCGCCTTGAAGTAGATGTCCGGGATGAGCTTGCGGAGTTGGGACAGCTCGTGCGGCGTGAACACGGGCTGTTGAATGGGCCAGAGCTGGTGCCTGTTGGGCTCCAGCTTGATGTATAGTGTCTTATTGACGATGCTCTTGGCGGCCTTGAGGTAGGCACCCACGTTGGAGGTCAAGAGTCGCGGGGATGAAGTCAGGATGAGGAGCCCCGTTTGAAACATGCTGCTGGTTTTCGTGGGTGCTTCTTGACCTGGATTAGGCAGATATGAGAAGAGCAAACACGATCAGCACGATTTTTGAATACACGTGAAAGGCCGCGAAACCAGCCACTCCTTGTACATTTCGTCTCATCGTGAAAGGGGTGGACTTGATGGTAACCTACATGAAAGGGGTATATGCCGCCGATGGACGATAGCAGCAGCTTCAATTTTCTGGCTCCCCGAGCGAAGGGCTAAATACAGGGCTTCCGGGAACCCGCTCGGCTTTAAAAATGCATGACACGAAGCCGACGTCGTTCCGACGGAGCGAACGGCTTGTGCTGGCGCAATGAGCGAATATTACGCAACCAAACCGCTAGACCGCTCGCGAAAGTTCATCGGACGAGAAAGAACGAGAACCGCGCCGCACTTACGATCGTTCCTGTTTGTTCGTTTCTTTTTTCTCCTAGCTGCGTCGTAGTTCTCGGACGTGGCGGATGCTTTGGTCCAGTTTCAGCGGCACGTCCCCACGAGGAAACATAGACGACGGCAGTCCCCGATTCAAATCAGAGAGACGACGACAGCAACACAGCAGCGGCGGCATGGTGGCATCATTTTCGAAACGAAAGGAGAGAGTTACGCTCTTCTCTCTTTTCTCGTGGGAGGAGGATGGAAAACACCCACGTGTTCCTCGGGGTTCCGCCGACGGAAACGCCCTCTCGTTTCGCAGCGCCGAAGTTGCCGTCCGTCGTCGTCGGTCGGGTTGCTCGCACGAAGTGTTTGGTTGATGAGGGGACGCCGCTGACGCCGCTGTGATGCCTTTATTTCTGTGCTTGGGTTCTTGTTAGCACTTTTTTGATGTGGCGGGTGAGATGGTCAACAGACAAATCTTTGATGAGGTAAGCAGCACCTGTCGCGCCTGCCGGTCCGCGGACATCGGCTCTCCGGACAGATGTCTCGTATTAGGCTTAAACGCTGAAATTCACAGGCACGTGGCTCTTTTTCGAGCCTTCCTGGCACTTTGATGGGTGCGGACGGTCGTTTTTCGAACGCTCCCGACGTTCAAGTTCAGCCTGTAACATTTGTCGTGACTTTGGGCGTCCGAATCGTGCTGGTGTCGGGTAATGATCGACGATTGCTCTGCTGCTGTTCTCGGGCCAGCTCTGGATCGTCGACATGCTCTTGGATAACAGAGATATATCTGCGCTTGTGCTTCTTGAAGATTCTCCGTTTTTCTTGCCTTTTATATAGTAGCTTGATGATAAGAACGAATGACGTGCCAATTTACTGGCATCCAAGCCAGTCGAGAATGTTGCAATCAACAGCAAGCACCGCGAGCATTGCCCTGCGAAACAGCAGCTTCGTTCGCTATCTTAAATCCTCTAGGGTCTGTTGTCACGGGCTATCATTCGGGAGACTGTAGGCCCATAAATGCGCTTGGACTCGTCGATGCGTGCTCTAGTCACATTCGGGGGTTATCTCGCTATTTGAATGTATTTCTGGACTAATTTACTGTCTTGGTCCCAAAATTGTCATTGCGCAGGTAGAGCTTGTTCCAGTGTGTTGACGCGGCGGCAACGGTAGTTAAACATTAAAAAAAGATATATGTATATAAAAAAATACTAGGGACACAGGAAGGAACGCATCCGATGGTTGAAAACTACCGTTAGAATCGAAGCTCGCATTGGAGCGCGCCCAGCTGCGGCCTGCCCAAGGTTTTGGCCTGAACACCCTCATGCAGAGATTGGGAAAAAAAAAAGAGAAAAATAAAAGAAAAACCGGCCGTAAGACGTTTGGAGTGACGAAACATTACAGTTCACCGCTGAATTGGTACAATTAGGTCTATAGGTTTGTGTATGGCACGAATAACCTGTTTTCCGCTGCCAGCCGCATGTTAAAAGATGAAAAAAAAAAAAAAAAATCGAAATCTTGTTTTTAGTTTTAGTTTGTTTCCTCCTGAATATGCTGATAAAACTGGCAGTATGCCCCCACTTTTATTTTCCTAGTATTTCTCATTTCTGTGTTTTTTTTTTCCCAATTCTGCTCGAGTGCATTGAGTTCAATGGGACTGTTGGGGTTAGTTGACGGTTTTGTTTTGTTACAACGATTCCACCAGCTTGCCTGCGCACTGACTAATTTTGTTTCATTGTCATAGCACGTTTCCTGTCGCAGTTCAAAAAGCTTATGATTTTTTTCTTCTAGCCTGCAGCCTACTATATATGTTCACGGGTTGGAGTCGTTTTTCAGCATAATTTAAAGCGTTACTAGTAATCCATGTTCACGGATTTTGGAAACAACGGGCTTGTTACATTTGCCTGCACCGGTGCGGAAAAGTGTAGCGCGATGTAGAAAAGTGCAGGGTAATGTATTTCCGGTTGTGTTTTCAAATAGGCTGCACTTATATATCGAATACAGGGATGCGCACCGAGTGCAGCTGATTGATGGTAGTGGCTATGGTAATGTTAGATCGAACGAGCACAATGGCGCTTCGGAACGGCAGTTGTGGTTCCGAATATTAAATTTGCAAGATCAACGCTTGCCTCGTTCTCGCTCTTAACGAAGGCAAATGTTGAACCATAATTCCACTAATTGCTGATGCGTGGACAGTTAATTATGTGCATATCTAATAACCAACCGTAACGCTCAAGACACTTTCACCATTGAAATATGTTAATGGAAAGTTAAGGGTTGACGTAACTAGAGTGAGAAAGCATACCTGACAAGTAGCCTGAATTCTTTAAGCTTTACACACTTATACCTCGTTTTATGATATTACATATTTGGCAAAATCTGGAAGGTTTTCCTGATATGAAAGGTGACAACCGTGTAATTTGTACAGAATGCCTATTCACTGCATTCCTTGTTGATCATAACTTGAGCGTTCGTCATCATGCTGGATTGCTCGCTTTTTCATAAAATCTTTATGAAGAGTGATAAAGCAAACCGTCATGAATATTTGCTATAAACAAAATCTTTATGTTGTGCCGTGAGAGTTTTACAATTTTGGGTTCCATAGGTTGGGAGTTTTATCATTTTTAAGAAGACCCATTTCTCCAAAAGCACCATCTGTTATCTTTTCCTCTATGTGACAAGGGATGAAAACATCAAACAAATGGGCAGGATAATAGAGAATGTTGCCCCCTTCATTTCTGGGAAAAATATTACAACTACTCAATCGCAGAGAAAGAATGCGCTTGCTCAATTTTTGCATAGTTTTAGCAGTATTGTCATAAAAATGCTTCACAACAATGTTTTGTACGTTAGGTAGAGGTTAACTGTTGTCATTAAAAGCGCTCGCCAGGTGGTGCAAGCCACTGTTCGATCTAAAAAGCTTGGCTGTGTGCGTGATTTAAGCTATCCTGGACTCCTAGTGACTTTCACTCGTAAGGGCTGTAGCAATGCCATCTAGACACAAGGCTTTTGCACTGTACCCTTTCCATAGCACTAAAAGTAACACAGTGTCTGGGTACGGCCTGGGTATTGGCTGTGCCAACAAGGTTGCATGACAATGGCAGCAAGGGAAAGGGGAGCAGATGAGCAGCCATGATGCACGTTATCGGACCCCTAAGGCAGGTTTACAGAGGGCGAGAACACAAGCCAGATAGAGTGAGAACGCACTAGAAGGGACACTGGCGCCATCTATCCAGGTTGACCAGACATCCTGTTTTGGCCGGGCAGTCCTGTTTAAGAGGGTAGTTCCTGCCGTTCCATCATTTTGTTTTACAGAAGCAAGATATCCCGTTTTTGTGGGGACTTGCTCGAGAAATCGGTACCGAGTAATTGGAAGAAAACAGAGAATTCTTACTCGTTACATTTTTTATAAACACAAACATGCTGTAAGAATGTTAGCCTCCCTTAGAGTACAGTTTAGAGCTGTTTCTGTGCTTCCATCTGCTGATGTGTTTTGTCCTAACAGATGGGCATGCTTTGGTATTCTAAAGTAGGTAAGAAAAATGTTAGTGCGTGCAGTTTACTCAAAGCCATGGGTGGTGGAAAGAAGAGAAGTGGAAAGAGAGAAGTAGAGAGAAAGAGGAGAGCCACTTTTGTGCGAATATTGAGTGACGGAATAATGTCCGGAGGGGTAAAAAGCGACATGGGTCTATGCAAAAGAGAGTTTGGGTAAGAGGGAGGCATCTCCTTGCCCTCCTCCAATTGCTTGGGTTATGCTCTCACACTTCTATATTTAGTAGCCCTCCGTGTAACTAGTAAGATAGAGTACAGGGTTCCGTGTTCTCAGATAAATTCAATGAAATCTGAAAAACTCGCCACTTCAAAGTTATGATTTAAAAAAAATATAAAGAAAGAAAAAAAAGAGGCAGTAAGTTTGGTTAGAGCACAGGGTCAGCGGTCCTGTGGGGAGGCCATTTCGTTTCAAATTTGGGACTGTTGACTAAAGCAAGTTTGCCGTATATTTCGTCAAGGTTCATTTAGGACAAAGAATCATTGCACTTGTGGGTCACAACAAAAGCCTCTGTCCTGGTTTTCATTTTGGACCATATGCTATGTATGCTTCTTAAGAAGCCACTGAAAAGAAAGAAAAAAGTTTCTTTTAAGCAGTCTGGTTGGGGGACGCGTGTCAAAAAATAAAATTTATGCAAAAAAAAAAAATTTTTCTTTAGAGCAATATTGAAGGTGCGAGACGCGATTTAGTTGGCAGTCACCTCCTTTCCACTTGTTTTCTCTCCCGGCATGGCGGGCGCGTAGAGGAGAGGTGGATTGGTTTGGCCATCACATAAAAGTGGGGAGTGTGTGACCATCTTGTTGAAGTGGAAAGAGTATGACCATTCCGTGAGGTCATAGACTTTGCACGCAGAATTTAAAATAAATCTCACGCCATCAATGTTGCTCTGAGGATTTTTTTTTTTTCATGTGAAATTAATTTCTTGAGCTTTGTGTCCCAACCAGACTGTATAGAAAAACATTCTATTTTCCTTTCAGTGGCCCTTTAAAAAAAAGGGTTTGTGTTTTTATAAAAAAAGATATGAACCCATACATTTCGTAGGGTGCAGGGCAATGAAGCTTCGACGCTTCCCAGTGACTAGGTCCAGGGGTGAATTTAGGGTATGTTTGTGTTTGGAGATTATTTACTCTAATTAAAAATTTGAGACTATAGAAACATGGCAAAATTAAACTCCTGCTTTCATAAAATCGGGAATGTAGCAAGAAAAAAAAAAGAAAGACTCCAATAAGCCACAAATTTTTGGCAAAAAATAAACTCGCAAAAACATCCTTCGAATTTTATGAAAAAGAAACTCTGAGAATGTGGAACCCTACTTATGACATTGTTGCAATTATTTCAAGTGCATGGTGAAAGAACATTGCAGAAAACATACACAGATCGGAGGTGTTTCGGGGCTATGCGGGGGGAAAGTTTGTCTGCTTCTTGCACAGGGGTTGCAATAATGTCAGAATGCCGAGCTCTTATTGGATGACCGAAAAAAAAAATAGTGGGTAGACCTCAAGGCACCTAGCCATTGAGGTCTATCCACTATCCTTTCAATCAAAGCCAATCGGAGCTTGGCATCTTCCTGTTGTCGCCGCAACTTCTGCGCGGGAAGCAGACGACTTTCTCTCTGCATTGATTGCCCGGGCGTCTTCTTTCGTTGTAAACAGTCACAAGCGGTTGAAACATTGTCAATCACCCTCGAGCAGAAATGTGTTAGCCAGCTTTCAGCATATATCCAATAGGCTAAGCAAAACCAGATGACAAGGAGACCATTTTGAGGACATGAGAGACCGAAGACATTCCACAGTGAGGTTCCACCTAACCAGGAAGCTACACCTATGAGAGTTCCATTCCACAGCTAAGTTCCACTGGCCTTCACTGTGATGCCACGACAGTGAGCTGGCCTTGTCAATATCTGCAGTCGGTGGCAGACTAAGAATTTGGTAGAAGCTCTACCTACAGCATGTGTGTGTGACAAAAGGTTATGAAAAGCAGAAAGCTTGTGCTGGAGGTGGAGCATCTACCGAATTCTTAACATGACGTCATTGTTACTGAAACAACTCATTTGGGAAGCCCCCATGGGAATCTCCTTCAAAGAACTGGCTCTTGCCCATGCTCCGGCCCCCAAGTTGACAAGATCGTAGCGCCACCCTTTTTTGCTCGGCACACACTGCAGAAGCCATACACACGGGCTGAAAAGAACAAGAAACAAAAAAAAAATCTTGCCTGTGTCCGCAAAGTGAACTTTTGCCGACCCCCTTGTCTCTGAGTCGAATGTTCTGGCAACATCCAGCGAGTCTAGTCCAGACCACGAGGCCAGTGGTAACCTGGCTGAGCCGTGCTCTCTTCTCTTCCGAATCCCGGCGAGACAGCCTCACCTGGTGCAAGCAGTGTTCAAGGGCGACGTGGACGAGGTCGAGGAGCTGCTGTCGAATGGATCGCCCGAGGAGGTCAACTACCAGGACGCAGAGCGGCGCAGCGTGCTCCACGCGGCCGCCTTCTGCGGCTTCCACCAGGTGGCGGCGCTACTCATCTCCCGGGGGGCGAGGGTCAACGCCAAGGACAACAAGTGGGTCACTCCGCTGCACCGGGCCTGCTCCGTCGGCTACGAGGTGAGTCTCGAATATTAATGCTGAATAGCAGCCGACACAAGAGACTTTGTCTAGCTGAAGAGGAAGAGGTGAAATAAAGGCGAGCGTGTGCAGAATGAACTCGTGAGTTGGAGTAAACGGTCTTTTGTTGGAAGTCATTCGTTCTGTCTTTCGGTATCGGGCTAGAGCGGTGCTTCAAAGCGCAACAGAGTTTTCCAGCGGGATGCGCGGTTCCTTGTTCCGTGCACGTCTACGTTGCACTCGACAGGTGCGGCGATGATTGCGCTTGAGTTATGGGCCCGGCCTGCGGCAGATGGATTGCGTCTCTTCATTTGTGTCACACAAGTACACGTTTCTGCAGCGCGTTCGGGGAAAACCGAGTCTGTTTACCCAGGAAACTGATTACTGGGTTAATCAGGGGTAACGGATCGGAGGGATGCTGGCTTCCCGCAAAAATGATGAACGTTTTTGCACGGACCACTGAAATTTCTCACTCTGCAGAGTCTCGTATTTGCCGAGAAAAACGAGCAGAGGTGAACCTAGCTCGTAAAACTGGAATGGGCACTATGCTGTTGCAATGCACGGGAGTCGCGATGAGCGGCTCCCCACGACAATGCGCTCAAAGTTCTTTCTGCTCTTTAAGAAAAGCATTGATTTTTGAAGGATGGAAGAAGTATTTCTTATCTTAGAAACAAATGGGCATATGACTAATAAGATGCATCAAAATTTAGCCAGTAAGCTGTTCTTTAGAAAGAAACATAAGGTAAGATAATGTGTTGAAATAGTTTTGCAAATTTAATTGTTGAACAAAAAGAGAACAAAAACTGGAAAGTTTGGAGTCTATATGAAAGCATAGTATGAATTTAAAAATTCTAAGTATGCAATGGGCCCCATACCAATGTCATTATACCTGTAAGTAAAAGGAGTCTTACTGATGCTGTCTTTTAATAATTCACCAGCCAGCTAGATAATGTGGTGCCCGTGCCATTCCAAAAAGGCATGCAGTGGTGCACGTCCTGTAGAGCACATTTATTTTCTGCTCGACCTTGGCTTTGTCATAACACTGCCTGTAGTTTCTCCCCTTCTGCAGTTTTTATGACCTGCGGTGCATGTAAAACATGTGCCCCAGCTCAGCCGGGGATGCTAGAATAGCGCTAGCCGACGAGTACCTATCAACATTCCGGGAGTTAAAATTGGATCATCCGACATCATCTATAGTCTTCACTGCTGCTGCCATTCGAAATACAAGCAGCAAAGTTGATCAGATTGCGCGATTGACGCCTCTACACGAGCAAGATGCCATATTTGATAAGTACCATCGCCATGCGCAGATTTGATTTTTGGGATGGTTCTCCACCTTGCGAGAAAGCACAAAACTATGTTTAAAACCGAAAATGTTGTTCTTCGGCTATCTACAACATGGCGCAGTGTGTTCCGGCACGCCAAATACAAATTTTGTCACCGCACGGAAGCCGTTGATCATGTGTGACAGATGGCATATGGGCATGGTAAGAAAGAGTTACATTGATGTGTGTTAGGTGTTTCAGTGGTCATCAGGAACTATGCTTCGTGGATTCCTTAAATTTGAATATGTGCCTCAGATGCCCTCCAGCTTCTAAAATAGTTTGTGCATTATGTTGTTGCTGCATACGACCGTAAAGAAGAGGGTGAGGGCAGCCCTGAACACTCTGTTTGTATGCAGAGGTTTTCGTGCAGAGAAAAGTTTGATATTGAACTGCAAATATTGTTTTCTGCGTAGTTAAGTCCTCGTAGATTCTGTTCCAGTAAGGATCTCAATAAGCGTTGATATGTTGTCAGTGTCCCTTTAAACATGCATGGCAGAGAGCCCCAAGGTACGCTATGATGGTCTGTTAGCTCCGTGTTCTGCTAGATAATATATTCATTTTAAATACTGTCAACCCTCACGGTTTACTGCAGGAACGATAGCTTGTCTGGTGATTATTTGCGAATGCACGGAAAGTTGGGGACATTCTATTGATGTTCAAAAGGTTTTGTTTAAAGTTGCATATATACTGAGCTAAAAAGACTTGTAATGAAATGGCACTGAAGCAAATATGGAAGTGTCTGAAAACTAAGCTTTTTGTCAGTTAGGTTTGTCTTTGATGCCTCAGAACTTAGATATTTTGGGACCCTTCTCAGATACAAGTTTGGCTCTGTTGTTTTGGAGTTACCGGTGAGATTTTTTTTTTTCTCTTCGCTGCAGGATGACGGTATTCACCAGTTGAGACCAGAGACTGTTGATGTAAAGGTGAGAGCAGTTTGATCTATTACTTTTTTGTATTAGACCAAAGGGTCTGACCGAGCATTTTTGCTGTAATTATTATAAAACTTTCTTGTGCTAGTGATCCAGCCATGTCATATTATACTAGAACAAGAAACTTTTTCTGTCAAGCACCTTTATCCAGAATGTGGGTAGGTTTAAAGGGTGTACTTTCTGAAACTTTAATTTCTTGGCAAGAGACAGATTGTTTTTGTTATATCTAATAATAATAATAATAATAATAATAATAATAATCTTTATTAGTGACTGCGAGCTACCATGAAGTATGTGTCAAAATAACAGATTGCTATGTAAAATTGACTGAAATTTTGGTGAATGGATACAGCAAGCCTATCTTTTAAGTTTATATTTTTTTACTCAAATCATTCTGCTAGAATGATCAAATAACTGTTTGCTCTGTGTCAAAAATGAAGAATGAAAACCAATTTATTTTCTGTGGCAAGATGATAACCAATGCAATAAATTCTTTAGAAGGCTTTAAGTACATAGCAATGAAGTATCATTATTATGGCAGTGTAACTGTTACCACATTTTTAGGCATATATTTGGAAATGGCCACTGTTCAGTCTGCCTTTATTGACTTATGCTGCCATAAAAAGTAATACATTTTTGGTTTTATATGTTTGATATTTTAGTGTGACAGTTGTACCAGTAAAACACGAGAGTTCTCTCTACCTCAGTCTAGGCCTAGATATCTGTGGTCCGTCTTACATTCTCGAGCATTCTTTTCACGCCTACTCTGGTTTGCAGTGTAACTAGAGCGTACTTAGCTTTATCGCTGTCTGGCTTTCTGGGAAATGTAGTAGAACATGTCCAAATTTGTTCTACATTAGCCATTTCCAGAGGTTAATTTCCTTCCTCAGGGCAGCCTGATTTTTTATTTATTTATTTATTTATACTGTCAGCTTATTACAGGGCTTTTTGAAGTGTAAAGGTGTAGAGGCAAAACAAAAAGGTCCAGTCATGTATACACAATTTTCATAAGGCCTGAACGAAATAGGGTAATTACTTGCATTTTAGGGGAAACAACTCAAACTCTAGAACAATTTATTTGTTTATTTTATTTATCCACAGTACACAAAGGCCCAATTAAGGGCATTACGTGAGGGGCGGTGGAGTACATTCGGTGATTCAGTGTAGGCATCAATCAGAACAAAATAATAAAAATAGTCAATAAAAAAACTTAAAAAAACATAAAAAAATTTTTTATCTACGAAAACATGTATATAAAAGAAAATGAATATGCAAGTGGAGTTATAATGCTAGCATGCACGACAACAACCTAAGAAGTTATGATTCAAAATAAATAATTACAAACAATTATAATGAAAATAAAAAAAAAAAATAATATGCACTTTGACACAGAAATGAGAGTAAAAAGGGCATCAGAACAACAAAACGGCAAAATTCAGGATGCAGTGGGTGGGGGATCATGATGGGAAAAAATGATTGGAAAGGGCATCGCAAAACATTTTTTTATCAAATACCTTGACAATGGCTATGGGAAAACCGTTCCAGTTCTTGATTGCATTAGGAAGTGGTGAGTTATTAAATGCGGCTGTGGAACCAAAGATGTGTTTGAAGCTTTTTGCTATTATTTTGACGATCAGATATTCTATTCGGCAGTTCTAAAAGTAATGTGCCTGATTGACCGGAATTAAAATGCAGCCAATGAAGGAGACAAAGTAGTGAGATTAGGCGGTGAATTTCGCCGCCTATCTCGCTTGATTCGTAGCTCAACGATGTGATTGACAAAAGCAAACACAAAAAACTTGCTTGGAAAGGCAAGCAATAATTCGCATGATAGTATGTAACATGGCATAAAAGCAGAAAAAGTTGTAAAGCTAGAACTTCTATCTATTGGAGGTACAGGTTAGCCTAAAGAAAAGCACACCAGTTATTGACACCTCTTCCTCTTTTTATGGCATGTCTCTCTCTCTTTGCAGAAAACAGTCGAGGTGCTCCTACGGCACGAGGCAGACGTGAATGCCCGGGACAAGTTCTGGCAGACTCCACTGCATGTAGCGGCGGCCAACAATGCCGTCTCATGCGCCGAGCTCATAATTCCGCTCCAGAACAACGTGAACATCTCCGACCGGGCCGGCAGGACCAGCCTGCACCACGCCGCCTGCAATGGGCACACCTCGGTGAGTTGCAGGGGGTAAAGACGGGGGCAGAGCGTGGCAAATTATAAACGCCGGTACCAGTTGTCTCGAGAGAGAAAGATCAGTTTAATATAGGATGACACTTGATCCGTGTCGTTGCGTCCCGAAAGACAAACAAAAAGGAGCGACGGAACGAGAAAGAGGGCGACTGAAACGAGAGAAAAAAAGGAAGCAGATGATAAGTTAGGCGTGTTTGCTTTGGTGCAATGAGTTGAAGCTGTTTGAGTGCGTGTCAACTTCAATTCATTTTATACAATGGGCGACGGCGGTGTTTTAGTGCAAAATAAAACTAGGAGAAACTACCTTGGTAGTGATATTTGCTACTTTGTGTATAATAAAGCATCGCCAGCAATATGGACCCACCGGGACTGTTGGTGTCCGCGTCTATGCCCCGCCATTCCGAAGCAGCTGAAAGGCATTAGAAAATGGTGAACCTTTTTCTATAGATTATTATATTAACTCTATGGTGAGTGGGGTGTCCTTGATGATGCAGTGAAAAACTGACCATTCCAATCACTGCTCGTAACAGAAACAATCTTGTATTTAAAAAAAATATAAATATGCCAAGGTGCCAACATAGAATGCAACAACCGCCACCCTTGCCCTTTTTATTTTGTAGAAAGGCAATACTGTGGGAGGGACTGGAACTGGTTTTTTGCAGGGAGAAGTTAAGCCGTGCATATGCCTGCCCCAGAACTGTCCGTTGAGGGAGCAATAGTACCCATTGTACAGTCATCGCTTGCAAGACTGATATGATACTTTTTGTTAGTCCCTTTAGGATGTGCTAGAACGGGGTTAGCTCTCACCGAGGTAAACTGCTGGGATTAGATTCCAACAATAGACCGACCTCACCAAGCGTTCGGCGCATGCATGACGCCGCCGTAAGTTCAGTTCACAGGAGGCAAACAGCAGTGCACGAGAGGGCTCATGCTGTCTCCTACCGCACCCGCACAGAGCTCCAGCGAGGTTCTAGCATGCGCGGAAAGACTAAAGTTCCCTCAATGCATTGCGGCAGCTGTGGCGTAGTCACATTGGCTGGTGACATCGGTCTATTGGAGTAGTGAGCCATCCAGTAGTATAGACCTTTTCCACAAGGGTGCCGCCATCTTGAATTGTCGTCACTTCCAGTATGGGCGAAAACATTGTTTTCCCGTCGCCACGCCAATAGAAGACATTTAGGATATGAGCTTGTCACACATTCTCGTTTTGGTTCCCCTCTATTTTTTTGCTAGTTACAGGTTGAAACGTTTTATTATTTTGTCGTCGCCCATACTGGAAGTGACGACAATTCAAGGTGGCGGCGCCCCTGTGGAAAGTGTCTATATCTTAGACTATTAGTGTGTGCTAGCTCCTGGTGACTTTGTACTAGTGTGTGCAAATAAAATAGCTCGGAACTTTCCTGTAGCCAGGAGTGATATCCGCCTCTTTCATTCATTCTTCCCAGTTGAGCACATGCACCGACAGTCTCATAGATGCCGCTCTCTCTTTCGTCTCTACCTTACATGCTTCCCAAGATAATGCTTTAATGCACTTTTTTTTTCTTTGGTTCCCACTGCTCTTTGCTAGATGGTGGAGCTGCTTCTGCAGAACAAAGCTACATGCAACTTTTTTGACAAGCGGGATCGGAGGGCCATCCACTGGGCGGCCTACATGGGTCACACAGAGGTCATTGCCCTCCTGGTCAGCCATGGGGCAGAGGTCAACGTCCGTGACAAGGATGTGAGTTTCATTTGAGAGGGTCTTTTGTCCCCCTCTTTCTGTTTCTGAAGTAGGTCCTCATGCACTTCTTGATGTTTTTCCAAATTAACATGAATGTTACAAATCTATAGTCCGTTGCAACCTAAGAACGAAGGGCGAGGGTAAGACGGGCCGGGGAGGAGGAAGCGGATGGAACGCTGGGGAAGAGAGGGGGAAACCTCCTTCTCTCTTTAGCGTTCCGTCTGCTTCCTCCTCCCCGGCATGTCGTACCCTCGCCCTTCGTTCTTAGGTTGCAACAGACTATAGTTGTAGTGAGAGGATAGCATGCTATACACTGTTTCACCGTATAAGTGCAAGCAAAGCAGAAGGTACAGGAGCGAGCCCCATGCTTTGAGCTCGCCAAGCCAGGCAAGCGTGCTTTTGTCAAAGAGAGTGGCATTCAAAGCTACATCCGCGGCCTTATAGCTTTGGCTACTCTCACACTTACAATGGCATAAAGATTAGGCAGAATTGCGGTGGCATTCTCACTTAACCTCTTTTACAGCAAAACTGCATGAGTCACAGGTCGGATTTCTGGAATATTTTTGTGTCGTCGTCTTCAGGAAAAAAATACCTCCAGCGATTGAAGCGAAAAGTGCATATTACGTATACAACGTACAGCACAATATTTGTTTCAATAAAGAACAAGCACGAAACAAGCATCCGAACCATATAATTGATGATTAGGTGCTCCTGATTACAATGTGAAGCAAATAACACTCACCGTATATGTTTCCCGGTAAATATTACTGTTGCGCAAGCTGCCGTGGTGACAGCAGCTTGCGACGTGGGGAGTGACATCACTAGCCTTTCATATTAAAAAGTTTTGGTAATGTGCATTTACTTTCATCAATCATTCGGTATAGACCCCTTTGCTGTTCACAAACATGAACTGCCGCTTCCATCTTAAGGGAGGAGGTGGGGAATAAATATGAACTTTCTTATTTCTAGAGATATCTGAACGAAATTTACAGGGTGTATTTATAGCACAGACATAAGAGTAACTGCAAAGTTTCATGGAGCTGTGCATATTATTTCTCAAGTTACAAATATTTATCAAAATTGTCCATATGCATTTCTTATCCCAGGTCTGGAGAATTTGAAAAAGGTAGTAGCGACGTAAAATTTGTTATGATGACCCCTGGATAGGTTCCCCAGGGCATAACAGAGCCCTTTTTTTAAATTTCTTTGTTGAAAGATTTTAACGCAACTTTGAA
Organism: Ixodes scapularis; assembly: GCF_016920785.2. NCBI lineage: Eukaryota > Metazoa > Arthropoda > Arachnida > Ixodida > Ixodidae > Ixodes > Ixodes scapularis. The sequence continues at coordinate 50,623,116 of NW_024609880.1, read as the reverse complement.
TTTTGTGTAATCAATGAAACCCACATTCATCAAATTTAATTTTTTTATTATAAATTTTTAGCATAGTTTTCTAGAAAAAGGGCTCTGTTATGCCCTCACAAAGTTATTAGAGAACAGAATAAAAAAGACAGCACAAAAATCCATTCATCAGTTCCTGAGATATCGCTGGGACGAGCAGCCACGGCAGTGAAAAAATCCATTCTGAGAAAACAGCACTTGAAAGTTGCACACAGATTTTCAGCTTTAGAATGACCCTGCAGAATAGTCAGAAGTGTTCTTGCGCACTTTCTTCTTGTTCCGCCTTTCCAACTTGTCTTGATGTCGTTTGCTGGCCTTGTGCAGACGTAGGGCATCTTTCTCGGCAGCTCGTTGGAGGGCTAGATGGGCCGGCTGAAGTCCCACTGCAACCGATATTTCTGCAGTTGCCTTGTAGCAGCCGGCATTGAACCTCAACACCGCTTCATGCAGTGCAGTTTCGACAGCGATCAGCGATGCATGCTGTTCCTTAGGCATCAAAGACCACAGGACAGAGTGGAAAGACTCAGATGCATTCTGAGTCTTTGCTCCCAAGCAGCGTTGAAGCAGAGAAACCTGCGACAGGCGTTGGTAGACGGGCAGCATAGCTGCAGCGACGTAGGCTGGGAGTTTGTGCTTGTGCTGGGGCTGTGGCTCACCTTTTGCCTCGGCAACTCTATGACGGCACCACGACTGAGCTCCCTCCGGACAGAGTTCATGGTGAGGCTCCTGGTCAGTCGACGTGACATGATGGTAGGTGGCCATAACAGCACGCTGCATCGCTGCCACGTCCTTGGAGTTGTTTCGGAGGGCCCAGCCATAGTAGTCGGTAAGCTTGTCGATAAGGGCCTTCGTCAACCTGCCCTTGCCGCTCAACGGCTTGTCGCTCTTCTGGACAAGGTTGCGCAGTGCCGTTCCCATTCTCTTCTGAACATGGTTCAAACACTCTTCCTTCACGATGGGGACTAGCCCGTAGACGTTCTCTTCTGTAAGGGCAGAGAAGGTCCTGCTGTCCCCGTCGGAGACAAGTGCTGTATACCGCAGGTCGTGCTTGGAGACAGAGCGCTTGAAGAGGGTCAGGGCCGCCTCGACCTCCATCCTCCCAGATTTGGCGTCCGTGTTTTTCTGGCAGACATGATGCATGTGCCAGCTGTCGTACCCTTGATCTCCAGGCTTGGGTCCTGTTTGGCACCCAAGGCACAGGTTGGATAAAACCACGGCGTCCAAGATGAGGCCTGTGTGGTATTCTATGACTGACCCGACTCCGATGTGAGACGTGTGCCCTCTCTTGTGCCATGTGCAGTCATACACCACGGTGACATCCTTGCAGAACCCCGGGTCCATCTTCTTACAGGCTATCTTCACCGCGACAGCTGACTCGGCATAAAACTTTTCCACGCACAGGGCCTCTGGCTCTCTGAAGGTCTTCTTCAGGTGCTCTTGGAACGTTTTGTGGTGGAGACCTCTGTGGGAGACGTTCATAGCTGCCCAAAAGTAATTGAGAGCTGTCTGCCCCTTTCCTATCTGCTTGATTGCCATGATGGAGCGGATGTTGACTTCGAAGGCCCTCGAGTCTTGCTGGCGTGGCGAAGTCCAGGAACTTGCAATAATGCCGTAATGGGGGCATACAACCTCGAGTTTTGCTGCCAGTCCGAGTTTGGTGCCTTCTTGGACAGTCAATCCAGTCCCCGAGCAATGCTTGCACACTGTGCAGCAGAGCAGGTTGCTCAAAACGTCGATCTGAACAAGGCAGAACTTCTCACCTTGGCTTGTAGCAGAGGCAGGCGTGGGATCGGGCAGCATGGCTTCAAACTTCCTCTGGGTTGCTGGCAGAGCTCCAAGTTCGGCTTGAACGGTATCACGATGTCTAGCTTCTGCTTCGATCTCCTCGCGTGTCAGGAAATGTATCCGCAGATGGGTGCTGGAAGACGCGCTCCCACTTGTCGCGGCAGGCGGAAGACGGGCACTGGGACCCGCGATCTCGGGAGGAACCACAACGGTCGGCATGCTCGGTACTCCAGGCGTGAGCGGGGCGATGCATTCTTCCTCGACGACAGCCGATGGCACAGAAAATCCATCACTTGAAGTGTTGACGCGATCATCATTGACGGCACGCCGTGCAGAAACTTCCAACTTCGCCATCCGCACTAACTTCATGGACCGCTTCCGCGCGCCAAACGCGCGCACCGTCTTGTACTTCGAACCCCGCATCGTGTGCGACCACGAAACAGACGGGCACGCTACACGAAACTACTCAAAGAAAGTTCAGAAAACGATCGTAAAGATGGCGAAAAACGAAGCGGAGCTGACAAAGCAAGAGTGCGTGCAAGCAGACCACTACCAAAAGCAGACGACGCGAGCGGCAACAGCAGGAGAAACGGAAGATGAGGAGAGCGCTCCGCGCGCGGAGAAATCGCGTCCCAGCCAATAGCAGTCGCGCGCTCCCCCGCACGCTCCTCCAGCGCGCGCTCTGTCCAATCGCGTTCTTGCGATTGCGACCTTGAAGAACGGCGACCACGCCGTAACCACGCGGCCGACGCCATTTTGGGAGCTGGCAAAAAAAGAGAAAGAATTCACGTTCAAAACAAGACTAAGATGGCGGCTGTCGGCCGAACGCGTTGGAAATGTCGAGCGCGCGAAGTTGGGGTTGATTTTGACGTTTGACCGTCGCTTGGATGCTACTCAGGCCTCGTAAATAATTGTTTTTAAATATTTCCCCGTTGTATTTGGTGCTGATAATTACAGAGAAGGTAGTTTATGAGATATACAACCGAAAAATAAGGTTTTCTAAAAATCGACTTTTTCGCGATTTTTCGGTTTTCAAAGCCCGCGTCCTCCCTTAAGCGACTTCCAATCCCACCGTCTTTGCAAGCCTGTTGAGCTTGCTTATGTCACCAGTGCTAGAAAGCATGATTGCTACACGGAAAACAGAGTGGCAGATTTAACAAGGACCCTCTGCTGTACAATATTGCATCTTGGAGGAGGCAAGTTGGTTTACAATAATTCTCTAAACATTTGAACAGATCCAGCACTCCTTCATTCTTTTTGGGTTCACCTGGAGAATTGGTGGTTAGATGTTTCATCTACACCTCAAGCAGCGGTGTTAAAGTGGCCTTTGTTCATCCTTTTTATAAACCGGAAGTTCTCTAGGACGTAAAAGACGAGCACCACCTGGTGGTGTTTGCCATAAAAAGGGTCTATTGGGGAGGAGGAGGGACCGTGACACCCCAAGCGGTTAACTTTAGAACTATACGGATGGGGACGACAGATACAATGACTCAGCGTTCAGCCGAAATAACCGAACGCGGCGTCAGCGTTCGGCTTGAGTTCGTGTTCTCTGGTGAGGGGGAGGAGGGGCTCTTTTGTTTCCACTCTGGCCTGCATGAACAATGCAGCATGCACGGTCCCAGCTCAGCACAAAAGCCAAAGTGGGTCAAGCTCGAATTCTCTGAGGATCGATCCGGCACTTAACGTCGCTTTGTCGGTTGTTAGTATTTTTTTTACATTAAACTGTGCCCCGTGCTCTATTGTAGAAGATGACACGGACATGCCTATAATGCCTGTGGGCATGTGCACTGGCCTTGTGTTGAGTAAACATAGAGTGTGGGGAAAACAAACAAGTCAGAGCGCCCCCTATAGTTCGATCTCCTGCCCAATAGTGCAGTGAGCAGTCGTTGCAGGTGATACCACAGCTTCGCTGTCCAGCCAACTTCACAGCATAGATTGAAGCCCAAACTTTTTTTTTGTTTTCCTCGTCCTCTTTATTATTGTGTAGTAGCAGTCCAATCAGTCGGTGTATGACTTCAAATGCAGTGAATCATGCAACAGCCCATGTACTGTCTTACTTCTTTTTATATATAACAAATAAAAATCACAGTTTTTAAACAACGTTGCCGAGGGGAAAAGGGCTATTTGTCGAAAGACAGTTCGTAATAAGGCAACTTATTGCAGGGCTGTTCGTCACATTGGGCAATTTGTCATGGGACGATTCGTCACTGGGACCACTCGTCAAAAAATTGGAGAGAATGTTTGAAGATCTTGTTGCCCGCATATAGTTTTTTAGTATTCGGTCGCTTTTGTTATTCAGCTTCTGCGTAGTGCCCCCTTTAGAAAGTTTAGTCTTGTTTCTTTTTAGGTTGGTAAATATTTTTATGTGCGACACGGAAATAATCTAACTTGTCCACTTGCGCGACACGGACAGACGGTGCATGCACGACACAGACACGGACTGTACATGCTGGACACAGCGACAGACCGTGCATGCGGGACGGAAATGTTTCACGTAACACCCCACAATTGCCCAGCAATTTGCCATCCATATTTTTCCATTAGTGACTGAGAGAAGTGCCAAGATTCTGGTAGACAAGACATAATTAGTCAGTGTATATTAGAAATCACTAAAACTGATTTCTTGTGTCGAGAAAAAAAAAAATTAAATTAAGGGGGTCGCTGGTAATTGTACTCACTTGGAAGACCTATGCTCAGTAAACATATAAAATGCTACAAATATAAGGAATATCTATTAAGAGTTTGACGACTTGCCCTATGTGACGAATAGCCCTGCTACCTTTTGTTGTGTGACAAATAGTCATTTAACGAATGGTTTTACAGCCATTGCCAATACTCCGGTGAACATTGACGAAGAGAATATAATAGTGCCATCTTGCTTCTTGAACTGAGAAGCTTTACCATGTGGAAGCACACAAAAGTTTATATGCCGAGAAACTGAGGGAGAGGAGGAGACGAGAGCGTGTGGGGACGTCAGAACGCCGCCGAGCTCTGTATGGGACAGTTAGTTGTTAGACCTAAAGCTGGGAGCCATTGTCTCAACTGCACCTGTCAAATGCGTTCGAATGCGAGAGCCAAATGGCGGACGCAGGTGTTTCGCGTTTTAACGCGTTTAACGAGTGCAGTGGAGACAAAGGTTTAGGTCCACCCACTTATCATTCCAACCAGAGCTCGGCACATCCCCGCATGCTCTCCTCTCCTTCAGTTCCTTGGCGCATGGATGGCGCCATTACCAACTTAGCATTGGAGGGAGAGTGGTAAATACACACTGTTGGTAGTCCCTCTTACAACGACCCCAAAAACTGAACTCTGATTCGCGATCCAAGTGTTGGCTCGTGGGAAGTAACTTGCCTGGAAGCGGCTTGGAAACAAACACGTTCTCGCTTGTTTCGCCCACAGCTGTACACCCCGTTGCATGCTGCGGCGGCCAACGGGCGTCTGAGCGCCCTGCGGCAGCTGCTGAGCCTCGGGGCAGAGGTGGACGCTCCCAACGCGTCTGGCAACACTCCGCTGCACGTGGCCTGCCTCAACGGCAAGGAGGACATCGCCGACGAACTTCTCGTCGCCGGTGCCCACAGCTCTGCGCTCAACTGCCGCGGGCAGGTGAGTTCATGGTCGCCCGCTCCTCTCTGTTTGCCGGGAGGGTGCAGTTCCCCAGGCGCTTCCTCGGAAGTGGTCCTTTGATTTTCACCCGGCGGCATCGCGGAAGTGTCATGCCGTCGTCTGTTGCGATTTCAGCGGTGGCACGGCGGGGCAGAGGCGGCACAGGAGATATACACCAATTAAAAGTCAGTTTTGGTTACATAGCAAATATTGGGTCAATGAAATAGATCTGGGCAACGTTTCGGCTGTTATGTCGTATCTGGGCAGATAGCCCCCCCCCCTGCCCAAGCCTGACCCATATATTTGCCCCTGCTTTTGACGCGTGGGCAGTGGGGAACGCTTCGCACGCGAGTCAGAGACGCATTCCAAACGCCGTAGCAACTGCGAAGCCCTCTTTTACCGGACTGCGGGGCTGTCGGTAGTAAACCAGGGGCTGTTGACTTGTTCGTACAGAAAGTGGTAGCCAAAGGTCGCAGTGCGCGCCGATCGAGCTTTCACAGCAAAAAGGCGTCGTCATTGTCTTGGGAGTTTAGTCGTTGCGACCCATAGTCTTTGTTCCCAACTTTGTGTTTCACGAGTCTAACGACCCGGGAAGGTCTTGCCAGTAGACGTCCTTGACTGAAGCTTAAGTTTGATCAGTATGCAGCAAGAAACTTCAAGTATCTTGGCCTTGTTGCACTTCGTTTGAAAGGTTTTGTTTCCAGATTTTTTAACAATATTGTGCGAATGTCGTTCAATTGGTAGATCAACGCCTTATCGCGCTGTGAAAGAGTAGGTCGGCGAGACTATGTGCGTGTGGTAGAAGGCACATGCCAAGCATCGGTGACTCGCTGTTTCACACTGCGATAAAGCGCTGATCTTCCGGCCGGTCAGCATTTGTGCGATATTGTGAAGAAATCTGGAGGTTGTACATCGGGGTTTGGTAACTTTTTGGCTCAATTCCTAAAATTTTGCGAGGATCATTGTCAGCTTATATGCTTTCATGAGTTGTGTTTGAGGAAAATTGTTTTATAGAGTTATATATGAACTGGGAATAAATGTTTTTTTTTTAATGATTATCAAACATATGACTCTTTTGATAATCGCCGGGAATTTAATTCACAAATTATCGAGAGTGCACGGACGTTTTTGAAATTGGTGAAACTTAGATACTGGGTCACGTCAAGGTTGTTGATACGATTAGGTTACCGTAAAATTCCGAGACATGCCCCACCCCCGAAGGATAGCCCACCCCTATTTTTGACTTGGTTTGCTATATCTTTTTGAACACAGAAAGATAGCCCACCTCTAGTAATATTAGTGCCGGGATCAGTGATGGCCTCGACGTAAGTGCGGCTAGTTAGCTATGGTGGGATATACGTGAACATTGCTGACTCGGAAGTACTGATATCTTTGCTTCGTTGCCGGAAGGCACACGACCTTAAAATAGCAATTTTTTAAACTTTTCTTGATTGTACATTGAAAGTTAGCCCACTCCATATTTTCACCCGATTGGCTCTTGATGTTAGGTGGGCTATCTCTCGGGATTTTACGGTATTTGAATCGGCGCCATACACTGGCCTCGGCAAACTTTTTTTCCATCTTCTACTGCCGTGAGCAGCACAAAATACCAAAACAGGTCAATTACGTGGAATTGATCCAAAGACGTTTTTCCCTTCGCGACCCGTTTTGTTCACGTCGCTTGGTCGTCCTGCAATCCCTGTGGCGTCTCATTCTCCCCGCAGACGCCGCTGCACTACGCGGCGGTCTCGACCCACGGGGCAGGCTGCCTGGAGGTGCTGATCCGCAAGGGTGCAGGAGTGAACCAGCAGAGCGACGACGGCCGCAGCCCGCTGCACATGACGGCCATCCACGGCCGCTTCACCCGCGCCCAGACCCTGCTCGAGCACGGGGCCCGGGTGGACGCCACGGACCACGCGGGATGCACCGCCCTGCATGTGGCAGCGCGCCACGGCCACGACCTGCTCGTCGGCTCTCTCCTCCTGGTGGGAGCCTCCTGCGACCTGTGAGTGCTCGCCCGAAGTTTGTCTCCGACCAGTCTGGTTACCGCAGTCTTAAAAGTGGTTTGAAAAATCTGCCAAACAAATTGTCTCTTTACTCTTACATCTGTGAGTTGCGTAGATTTTTTTCCAGTGTCGATGACCGTGAACCGCACACCGACTCGGTGTGTGTCCTTTCTTGTCTCGACGCAGCCACAGCTCCTCGGGCATGACTCCTCTGCACATGGCCGCCCTGGGCGGCTTCACGGAGTGCTGTCGCAAACTGATTCAGTCGGGTGCCAAGCTCACCTCGAGGGACAACAAGGGACGCACGGCCGTGCACTACGCCGCCTTTGGAGGGTGAGCGAGCAACTCTGTTTCCTCTCTGTTTTCGTGTGCGTGGCATAGAGGACAGTCACGTTTGAGGAACATCTCTTAGAAGTCGTGTTTGTGAAGCAGATTTGTTTAGCGCTGAACGTGTTGAATGGCTGGCTTCTAGCCATTTCTTGGAACACACTCCTGTAACGGGAAGTGCGTCGCACAAGTGCTACATCGGTGTTAGGCTGGAATTTGTGTCCTTGCTGATTGCACACGAGTCCCAGCTAAATGCTGACTCGACACCTGTGTCTGATGTGTGCTGAACTCTAGTAGGCGACGTAGAAGACCAGCCTTGCGACCTTATCTGCGAGGTGTTGAAGGGGTGCAAACTTCGCATTACACTCCCACTCGACTGCTAGCTCCAACTGAATTTTGTTGCAGAAATGCTGCGCACAACAATGTTTGTGTAGTTGCTGAACAAAACTGTACGAAGTTCCTCTGTGCAACATTACCGTGATGCAGCACGCAACACATTCTTTGCTACCACTAGATTTGCCACAATACTGGGGTAAACCTTACCTAGGGAGACTCCATGATGTCGTAGTACGGTTCTTGCAGGATTGCACAGTTCTTTAGGTTATGTTGCTTGCATGGTTTTAAAAGACAGCTGGAATATTCTTGGCCCTTGTCTCGCAGTAACCCGGAGACGCTGGAGCTGCTCATCGACAGTGGTGCGGACTACACAAGCTGCGACAGCTATGGAAGGTATTGGTCTTCCCCCACCCCAAAGGAAAGAGATCAGCAAAATGTGGTTATATTTGGCCAGATCGTTCAAAAATAGAATTACCAAATGTAGAAGCATGTCACAACACTGAAAACAAATCTCTCTAAAAAACAAAACAAAAAATCGATAAAAAGATTTTTTTTGTTGCATGTTCTATCTAGGGGCTTTAACCTCTTGCCTACTCATTTTTTCCCTCGAGGAACATACAGAAATTTTTTATTTTAAACGGGCAATGTGCCTTAAAATAAGAAAAAAAAGTATTTCGACTTCCAGGTGTCGTATCTTGCTCTAAATCAGGACTACTGGTCCGAGTCCCACTAATGTGCACACGCTGCAATTGATGGAATGCTTGCAGGATTCATAGTTTTCATCACTGCTGTCAATGCTTATCAAGCTATCGTCAGATTCCTAAAAATAGGAAGGGCCGAAGGATTTTTTGGTCACATTTGCCTGAGCAATAATCCCATTCAAAAAGAAGGTTTTGTATCTCTTTGTCGGCTAAAGTAGACCTTCGCGCCAAAGCCATGTTGTTTTAGTGCAAACACTCTCAAGCGACTACTTTTTCTTTTCTTGGCAAAATGGAGCATTCTCTCTCTGTCAAACAGCAAAACAAACGAGCAAATTGCCCAAGGTAAATAAAGCAACAGAGGTGGTTTTTCCATCGAGTGACACTTGTTATTACAGTTAAACCTGGATATAACGAAATTGATAAAAGTTCACAATAATTCGTTATATGGAGGATTTCGTTACATGCAGTTTTCGCGGAAAAACTCGTAAAGGACACGTGCAAAGAAAGCAAAAATTAAAAATCCATGTGGGCAAACTCACCACGTCGTTTATTTAGTGGAAAAGAAGTCTGTAAGCTTGCCTTGTGTCTTTCGCGCGAGCGATGGCAGCATGCAGCGCTCAAAGGACACCAAGGCGTTTAGAGCGCTGTTGTCGTCCTGGGAGCCGGCGGCCCGGCGTAATACATCAATGGCATCCAAGACCTCCCTCGTGGTAGGCACCAAAGGCTGCTTGCCTTTGGTGGCAATTGGACATGAACATATATGCATTTGAGGTATAGTCGCCGACCGATTATTCGGGCTTCGCAGGGACCGAAAAAACGTCCGAAGGACAGAGCAGTCCGAAAGATCAGCAGATTAAAAAAATTGCCTTTATTACTTCCAAGTGGGCTTAAAAAAGCCGTAAACAGTGCCTTGTTTCAGTTTACGCCTCCGTTTCCGTTCGGCAACTTTCTGTTAGCTTGAGAATCGCTGCCTTCTTTTCTAGCGTTATGATCGAGTACTTTCTGCGCTTCTTAATGACACATTGCGGCGGCAGAAAAACAGATCGAGCTATGATGTCCAAGCAAACGTTGTGCAAACGAGATAAGAGGCGCAAAACCACGAACGCAAAATGGCGACTGGCGACGCAAAGAAACTGGAAAAGCAGAATGATAATAATGATGATGATGATGATGTGCAGCTAAATTGAAAAAAAGGGCTAGCATAGCGTCACCTAGCGGTGGGACTCAGGAGTACTCAAGTAGGCGCCAGTAGTGGTGCCAAACCAAGCCAATCCATTTGCAGTCAACATAGAATTCAAAATGGCCGCTCCCACTGATCGCTCGCGACGAGTTTGACCAAATAATCAAACTTTCGGACTTCAAGCCTTCCGAAACATTGGCCGTGAATATACACTATTTCTATGGGGTAAGTCACAGTTCAGCCTTTGGGTCCGAAATATCGAACAAATCGGAATTATTGGAGTCCGAAAAAAAAAATGGAGATTGCGGCGGAGTGAGTTCGTTAAATCAAGGTTATCCAGTGCGAGCGCTTCGTTACATGGAGTTCACAAATACAAGCGCTTCTATGAAGATTGCGTCGGGGGATTGCAAAAGTTCGTTCAATAGAGGATTTCGTTGTATACAGGTCCGTTACATCCAGGTTTAACTGTAGTAGGCAAGGGGTTAAAGGGCAGGTTTTCTCAATTCCGAAAATTTCGGCATTGTGAGTGATTTCACATTAAAAAGCACTAATAAAAGGTCTTGCACATTAAAAAGTACTAATAAAAGGTCTTGCACATTAAAAAGTACTAATAAAAGGCACTGCATTATTTGCTTCGCAGAAGAATGGGACACATTCTGTGAAATCTTGCTTTAAACATGAGCAGAAACCAAAACTTCGGCCTCATTAGACAACATTGGCCTCGGGCCGCCAAAAACTTGGCTACCATGTGGTAAGAGTGGTCACGTGACCCTCTACGCGACGATGGACGGCATTGGGGCGGGCCACCGTGTAGCGCCCATAGGAGACAGTGCTGATGTCACCTGTTGCGCTTGCCCGGAGTAATAAAAATAAACAAAAAGTAGCAACGTTGATGTTTAGCTTAACGTTGGCTTGCCAACGGTATAGTCTCGACTGCGTCGTTGATTGTGCCTCAATTCGCCTGCTAGGGTCGGCCGATTTTGGCAACTTGGGGCCTTTCAAAGTTTGTCGAACAGCTTAAGAAACATTTAGACAAAACTAGGTTGTAATATTAGACGTGCGGTCTTAGGTAATACTAAAAAGAAGTGCATTGTTTTTAAAAAAATTGAGGCAGTGTTGCTTTTTAAACAAGTGTTTTTTTTAGTTTTTTTATGCTTTTACGGTAGAGCAGTGCGTAGCATGGCAGCGAGGCGCACACGTCTCCAAGGCCGAGCGTCCTGTGGTTTGTGCGCAGGCTGCCCCTGCACTACAGCGTGGGTGGCCCCCAGCAGGGCTGCCTGTCGCGTCTGCTCTACCTGGGAGGCGCGGAGGTGGACCGGGCGGACTCCGAGGGCCTGACGGCGCTGCAGCTGGCAGCCTCCTCCCAGGACCCCGAGGGGCGGTCCCTGGCAGCCCTGCTCTCCCAGGGGGCCACCCCGTGCCTCAGGGACCACAGGGGCTTCGGGCCACTGCACTGCCTGGCCGCGGCGGGGCACCCCATGTCCCTGGGGGCGGTGAGTTTCCGGCCTGCCGAGACTCGCAAGAAGCAGTTCAACGCTTTTAAGGGGGAAAAAAATTTGCAGCTCATATCTTTTTGTACGGTTCATCTTGGCACGAGCAAGAGGAAATGCGCCACTTTGCCCCGAAATAGGTGATTCCGCTGCATAATTGCTAAGGAAAAGACGCATTATTTGCCAATCTGCAGCCGCGTGTGGCAGTTATGGGAGCTGCGGCGTTCTGTCGTTTGGAGCACGCGGAAGTCGACGAAACCAGTCCACCTCCGTCGCTACGCACTTCTTTGGCCCAATGGCAAACCGTCTGCTGTCTCAATCGCTTGCCACCACCTTTGGCGACGCTAATCCTCGAAAAGTCTACGATTGCGAGGGGAGCGCTTGAGGTCCCAAAGACAAATCCCAATGGGAGCCCAGTGACGTCGCTTGAAAGATGGCGTGGGAGTTGGGTGTACACTGACCTTCGATTTGTCGCGTTTTTAGCGCAGAATGAGCTTTATCGCCTGATTTTCATGGAGTCTTCTAGCGTGCAACTGTAATGGCCGGCTGCAACCGAAAACGGACATCAAAAAGCGTTACGCTCATGGGAACAGTACAAAAAAACGGTTCCCTGGCATGATTTGAACTCGTTACCTCAAGATTGCGAGCCGAATTCTTTGCCAACTGAGCTATCCACTCAAAAGCGAACTCATTGGTGCGGTGCGTGAAGGCACGGTTGCGTGCTTCGCGGCCTCTACCGTCATGCTGCTCCATCTCGTGGCGTGTGTCAGAAATGAGGGCGAATCTTCGGTAGCCGGTGCCGTTTCAGTTCCCTTCTCTTCTTCCCTGGAAGGCCTATCACGCATTCTGTCCTTGCCAGTCTTTGTCACCATAATCGAGCTTGTATAATTTTTTTAAGTAAAAACTGGTGCACACGAGGAAAAATGTTCTTCTGTCCTTCGTCCTATAGGTCGGACAGACTAATTCCCACTTTTAATTGGCTAAATTCCGAAAATTGTTTCACTCTCCCTTAGGTTAAAAAAAAAAGGGCTAAGAGCAAGTGCAAAACGAGCACCTTTCCATTGACTAAAAACTCAATTTCACAACACATTCTTCGCTCTTGATTGGATTGTTTGTCAGTAACGCACATCAAAACACAAGAAACATTGTGACCTCTTGCTTTTGGCCCAACTTGATGGGCTTCGTTGGACTTAACATTGGTTGCTCTTGGGCTTATGATATACAAGAATTTTTAAAGCTTGCTCCTTGGCCAAGACTGTGCAGAGAGAACTACTAAAGCCAGCACACGAGCCGAGTGCCATCTCTATGCGCTCGTGCACCTTGGCTTTGGCAGTGCGTCCTTTCACACGGTTTGGGCTAAAATGCTTTTTTAGCGAGCCTTCCCAGCCTGATGGGCCATTTGAAATTCATTATTAGACCAACATTATTACAACAATGTTATTAGATCAGTGTCATTAGATCAATGTTTATAGACTAGCATTATTAGACTAACTGAGTTATGGAACATTGCTCTGGAGGGGGGAATTTCCTTTGCACGGGGTGCACGAGAGGATGGGCACTCCCCATCAGTAGCAATCGTCATTATCTGCCGCATTTTTTCATACTTTTGCTGGCAAGAAACAGATTTAGGAATATTTTAAACTCCTGTTTGTTGTAATATATTAATAATGGATGTCTGGTGCATTGCAGGTATGAAGCACGTTTCGAATGCTCACCTTTTGCGACAAGAACAGCTTGCAGCCCATGCTGCAAGCTGTTCTTGTCACTCTAGTTTCACTCTAGTTTCAGGAGAAAAAACAAAACAAAACACAACTCTGCTTTTACTCAATCTTTTACGTGCTGCAGCGCTAATCTATGCTCTTTGTAGGGAAAGCTTGCTCTAGTCGCCCACAAGGTGAGAACGGTAGGACATCTCTTTCGAACATTTGGCCTTCTGCATGCAGTCTTTGCCTCTTGCCGTGTTTTGGCTTCAGTGTGCGCTGAAAGCACGAGGCAACCTAATCATTGTCAAAGACTGGGGCTGGACGACTGAAGCTCCTCCCTGCCATTCTCACCCTTTCAGTGGGCGGACGAAAATATCCTAATCTCCCGGCAGCGCTACCGATGCAAGTATTCAGACGTGATTTTAGTGACTTTGGGCGCCTTTTGTTCTACAGCTGCTGTGGGAAGTTAATGATGTTAATAATCTGAAAGTGTTATTATTTTATTTATTAAAATAAAGATGGTGTCAACAAAGCTTTGTTATGTCTGTATGGAAGAGGATCTACTCCCTATAGACTGTAACTTTATTGTGAATCTCTTCTGGCTTTTTCGACCCAGGTATTATCTGTGATGAGAGCCGAAGAGGTTAGGAGAGCGAAGTCAAGCTGCGGCGTGACGCCCCTTCATCTGGCGGTGAGTGGCTTCTACTCTGCCTCTCTCTCTCTCTCTCTCGAGAGAGAGAGAGACAGAGAGAGAGAGAGAGAGCCGTATGTTCCAGGTGCACGTCTTTTAATGCAAGATGTATCCTAAAGCTGGGTTTCATGGGAAAAGCAACTGACACGCCGGTTACGGTCATATTAGCATTATATATATTGCTACTAGAACATTTGAGCTAGTGGCAATAAGTTTGTTAAATACTAGATCATATGCGATAAACTCGGGAGATGCGATAGTGTGTCGCAAGTGAGCTGGGCACATGTTGCATGCGTGTGACATCGTGGGACATTGTATGTTACGTGACAGATGCCACATAGCTCTGATCTCGCGCGACATCACGCGACTTGACGTGAAGTTCGGGCGTCGTGTCATTTTGGTCACCCAACAGACCATTTGCAGCACGATCTGCATCTTGGAGTTTATCGCATGTGATCGAGGCATGCTTATATTTTTTACCCCTTCGGTTGCCACAGTATTGTAGTGCTACTTACCATGACTGTATTAAAGTGTTTTGCTCGCCGTACAAGATGGTGCGAGCGAGGTTGGTCAGGTTTTCCCGCTTTGCTCTGCCAGGCCTTGGGCGGTCACTGGAGCTGCCTGGAGGCCCTCCTGTCCAAGGGCTGCCTGGAGGTGGACGCCACGGAAGAGCACGGCTGGAGCCCCCTGGCCCTGAGTGCCCTGAGGGGTCACTCGCAGTGCCTGCGCCTGCTGCTGCAGCACGGGGCCCGCACGCTGGCCCGGAACCCCCGCACGGGGTCCACCGCCCTCCATGTTGCAGGTGAGGGCACCTGCCTCGAGTGGGGACACATAAGTGGGTGGGGTTTGTTCCGGGATACAACACGCTGCTATATGACATGCCGGAGTACGATTCCAGGATGTGACATCTCGCAATAGAACATTCCAGATTGACATCTTGGGAGAAGACGATCCGGGATAAGATATTCGGGTATACGACATGCAGGAATACAACGTAGCAGAATACGACGTACCGAAATGTGTCGTCCCTAAATATAGCATGCCAGAATATGACACAACGGAATGCGACGTCACGAAATACAACATCCAGAGATAAAAAATCTAAAGATAATGACATCGTGAAATACAACATTCCGAAAAATGATATTTCGAAATATGCCATTCCAAAATATGACATTTCGAAATATGCCATTCCGAAATATGACATTCTAAAACATGACATGACGAACTATGACAGTGGTTCTCAAATGGGGGTTCATGAAGAAATTTTAGGGGTCCGCGAAGCCGTGCCTCATCAGTCAAGCCCGGCAAGAAAAGTTATCTTTTTTCAGATTGAGAAGAAACGTTCCAACTTTCGGGTGAGTGTTTTTGTGTGTATGTAAATGAGAGATGTCTGCTTTATACTAGATCTTAGTTGTGTCCATTTATTAAATCATTATGCTAATTAACCTATAACTTTTCCTTCCCCTTACCACGAACAGGGTCCTCCACCATCTCTGTCGATCCACAGGGGGTTCGCGAAACATCATTGGTTGAGAACCACTGGACTATGACATGAGGGAATACAATATGCTGGAATAGGAAATTATGGGTGTGCGAATACCGAATAGTAGTTTTCGAACCGAATACCGAATCGAATCAAGAAAAAAAAGCCGAATATTGAATCAAATAGTGATTTTATTTGTAGGAATTTTTCAAAGTGTGCTGCGAATGAGATTATTATATGTGCAGAGTATGCACCTGTTGCAGAATATGCATCTTGTGCAGAAAGCTAAAATGTAAAAAAATTCTGGTGAAAAAAAAAAAAATAAAGCAGTTGCTGTTGGATGTTGGGCACTAAAGATCCAATTTTATGGCACAAATATAATCTATCTTCCCTAAACATCACAAAAAAACCAGAGTTACAGCCACGCATGCCTTTTTTAAGCCCAACCTAACACCGCGATTTTTTTTTTTATAAATGTTTGCATATCTCAGAAAAGGGGCTTTTTGCAATATTTGGTTTTCATTTTAAGGAAGAAAAAGGGCACCCGGGATTTTATTTCACGTAAATAAACAGATAGGTGTTAAATCTTAGTAAACAGGCTTAAACAATATAATCTGAACTAAGAAAAAAAAAAAAACGTGGTTAGGTGGCGCAAGACACCGTCCAACTGCCGCTATGCATCCATTTTTCCGTCTATCTATCCTGTTTTAGAGAGCCTTGATATAAAAGAGGGAGCAAGCGAAATTGAAACCACGCAGATGGCTCCAGTGCAGATTGGTCATAAGTGTGCATGTGTTGTGTTGTCGCGAGGAAAAAGGCGAGCAAACAGAAGGGCGACGACGCCTGCTTTCCCTGCCCTGTCTGCCCGCTCCCGATCGACGCTTTCGTTTTTTCGACACCTTCTCGCAGTTCGTAATTCAAACGCGGCTATCGAACGGTTGGAAACCCTCTCAAATCTAGGCACACTATTTTCCCGTTCCGTTTCGTTCCGAATCAGAATTTGCGGCTTGAGGTTCCAAAAGAACGACGACGATAACTCGGCTGGTTTTATCGGCGTGTTTAACGTGGTTTTCTTTCTGTGATCGTGCAGTCGCCAATTTCTGTTGTAAGTGCGGCCAAGTGTGTTTTACATCGGTGCTTCAATTTGAAACGAGGGGCTTTATTCTGGAAGCGGAGCAAACGGGATGTTTCGGTTGTGATGATCGTGAGTAAATCTGCGTGCTATAAAGTTCGTGGCGTTCGTTACTTTTTTTTTTTCTAACCTGTGCGTTAGATTTTTGTGGAATGGTAGAACCAAGAGCTGTTTTTCGCATGGTTTGTCTAACATCACGGCGCTTACATCGGGGGGAAAAACATTTTTTTTTTGCCAGCTTCGCTCCGACCGCGCGTCTTTGGCTGAATATATCGAATATTCGAGTGACCGAATACTAGGAATTCGATTCGCGAATCGAATTATTCGGGAACTTTCTATTCGATTCGAATTCGTATATTCGAGTATTCGCATACCCCTATAGGAAATATCAGAATATGACATCCCAGAACATGACATCCTGGAACCCGACGTATCTGAATAACATCTTGGGGTATGAGATCCCGGACATAACATCCCGGAACTCTACAACCCAGAATACAATATTTTGGGATACATACAACATTCCGGAATACGACATATCGGTGGCATATTGGAATACAACATAACGGAATAGAACGTCCTGGGAGAGATAAAATGTCCCAAGATACACACAACCTTCAGAACTATGATTTCTTTGAAGGCAGCTATCCGGAATATATCTCCTCAGATTGTCGTGCTGGGAATTCGGATCTTGGGTGCCTGAAATTCCAGGAAGTGTGGGAACCACGGTATTCAACAATTTTCAAAGTTTCCTAAAGCCTATGTGTTCTGTGATACTGACAAAAAGAAAAAAGTTTTTGCTATGCTTTAAGACTTCATAGAAACATGCATGTGAAGGCATGTAATTTTAAAGAATACCAGTGGAGGACAATTTCTTAAACAACTGGTGCACCTTTCAGAGTTAAAAGATGTTGTGCTTGTTGCTTTTTCTCTGTAGTAGTCGGGTTAAGTTAAAAAAAAAATTGTTGTCGTTTGTCCTTCATTTCCAGCGGCCCTCGGCCAGAAAGAGTGCCTTGAGATCCTCATCAGCAGTGCCAACGAAACCAGTGCAGTCGATGTGGCGGACAACTCTAGCAAGTAAGGACCAGTTTGGCCTCCTGTTGGAGCAAAAGCTATCATGAAGCAGAGTGCAATGCAAGGGGGTGCACCTCAAATGAAAATTTTGGGAGTGCACGTGCAAAACCAGCGAAGGGCATCGTTGGTTTTGCACAAGCAGTTATTTGGTTAAAGGCAATTTTTATCCTGTCTTTCGATTTGGAAAGGCTGCAAAGGACTACCATAATACCCTGAGTTATTGCCCAGCTTACCTTTTTGGCAAATATTGATTTCCAAAAAAAAAAAAACACCAAATGATCGTCCAGCCCTACAAATACCCCAACGCGGACTGCGCAATCCGCGAACATTCATCCTACTTGAATGATGTGGCCGCGGACCTTACGATTGGAGGATGTCCGTGACAAAGTAAAACGAAGGGGGGAAAGACATTTCACTTCATTTACGGATTCCCTCCCCGATTTCTGCGATCCCGAAGTTGGGGTACATTAGTGCGAAAGGAAAACAACGGATATAACAGGTAGAAACTTTGTTTTGCTTACAAAAAAGTTTGTTGAGTCACAAAAAATTTCTGAAACATAACGTGCTGTAACCCATTCAGGGATCGCGAGGTCATTGAAATAAGGTCACCATGAACCAGCTCCTTTTCCCGGAATGTCGCGACCGCGGCTGGTATCCGCGACTCCAACTAACTATAGGTGGCGCCACTCATTTTCCAAGATGGCGGGTTAGTGAGGGTCAGAGATGCGTGCCGCTGTTGAGCCCGTCTAGTGTGCTGGCTTCACTGAGCGACATAAATTATTTCTGGTAATACAAGGAAGCTAATGTTTTATGAGCGCAGGTTACCCCTTTAACCTGAAAACAAGAACGGTGTTTAGCGTATTATTTACGGAAGGATGCGCGTTTTAATTCTGGAGCGAAACCGAAACTTACCTCTATTTTGGATTTAATTTCTCGATATAGGCCTTAATTTCGAATTATTTCACGACTCAAGATATGTCTCACATCGTAATTATTTACTTAGAAAAGTTGTTCGCGGAAACTTTATTTTGTGACATACTGTTCGATCCAGGGTGATATTCGTAGTTGCTGAAAAAATCAGTGCTGATATCTGTGCGTTCTCGCAGCCTTTCTCTCGCTCAGATAATTGTCATGGGAAATAATGACAATTATTCCAGCACAAGAATAAGAAAATAATTCTAATTTTTATAATATGTCCACGAAACGTATAAACTAATAAACGCTGCTCTCACTGCAACAACCCAAAGACGGAATCCGAAACAGACAGCTGAGGTGTGTGTATGTTTTTATAGCACCGCGTGACGTGTAGGACTTCATATTACATCGATTGTTTGACTGTTTGTCTATCTTGATAACTATGTCAGAGTTTTTCATATGCTAAAAAGAAAACAGAATTATACCTTTCTGGAAAGACTATTATTGTTAAAGAGCGTATTCTCGTGATCTTGGCGTTAATTGGAGGCATACTTTGCCGCGATTTGTATTCATAATAATAATATTAAAATTCACATATTTGAATAAGTAATTCTTCAAGTTCTAATATAATTTGTTGCTTATGATCTAATTTTAAACGTGCGAAGGAATATGACAAAAAAAACTGTGCTAATTATCATCACTGGTTTCAGTTGCTGCATTTTAATTACCAATAAAAAAAATAGTCTAAAATCAATGAAAACATTTTAGCGAATGTGAGAAATCCATGTAAAATTACATTAATTGTGAATAAAGTATATTGTGCTCAAAGTCGCGACTTTTGACAACAGGCGAAACGCCCAAAGTCGCCGCCAATAACCTTCCAAACCAAATGCACAAAAGTAAAGAAACAAAAGAAAAAAAGAAAAAAGCTTTTTTTTTAATTATTCGTTTTTTCATAACATTTATTTACTTTTGTATTTGCTCGCCGTTGTTTTGCCAATCTCAACCTTTCCACTTCGAAGGAACGCCTACCTGCTTGCACGTCTGGTCACTGCAGCACGTTTCGTTGGCGTTGGAAGCCGGTGAAACAGTTGTGAGTTTTAATATTGCGTATACGAGCGAACTCAAGCCCTGTGTGTTTGCGTTAGCTTTACGTGTTCCACACTGCGCGTGCGCGGAGCCCGAAATTGCGGTCTTGGATGGCGCATGGCGATGGGGCGCACGCACAACGTGTCGCACGCAACTCTAACGCAACCACACACCGCTTGCGTTTGCTTCTATACGCAATACTAAAACTCTCCAGTAAGGTACAATCCCATACCGGCTGCAGCACTACGTTGGTACAGTGAAGAGTCTTGTTTACATTCGGAAACGACATTTCGCGAGCCATGATCGCGAGCAGTTCCGCCATGCCCGCTGAGCAGGAGAGTCGGGGGACCCTCACTAGAGCGCTTCCCGTTTCCGCCGCGGGAGGGAGGGCGTCGAGCTGGAGACGCGAATAGTTGTGCAATGTTTAAGAGAAAGCCAACAGGTAAATAAATATTTGCTGGAATACCACATGCAGACTTTTGTAGAGCGTCCCATTTTGGGCTCCATGTTCGTGGTGCCATCTATGCCATGCAGCAACGCCTCCTCACCCTGCATCGATAGCATGCAGTGCACGGATGCATGCTTGTGTGCACCAAGCAAGAAAGTTACGCAAGAGCCTGCTCCTTGCAATTCACGAGGCGCCCGTCACCAAAATTTTTGCCAACGCGATCGCCGGCTTTCCTGCTTCCCCAGCATTGCTCTTCATTGCTTCTTCCGTCCGCTCGCTCGTGGCGCCTAGCTGGTTTATCTATTTTTTTGTTTACTTTATTTTATTAACGAAGAGAACATAGCGGTGTAAGAAACTTGCTTTCACGGAAGAAACGTTTGTGCTGTATGCCAATCGGCGGTGTTCATTGTGCATGTGCAAGCAATGAACTTTGTAATGCTAAAACATTCTTTCATAAGCATTTCTTGCATAAAACAATGAAACTAATTTGTGTTTTGTGTTTAATGCATATCTTGTGCAGCTGCTTCAGATTTGATGGCAAATGGGTGTTTTTTTGTTTTTTTTTAGCTTTTTCTTAGCATTTTATGCTTACCCACAGAGACATGGCCCATCCCACTTTTTTTTCATGAATTTCATGCGGCAAGGGGTGGGCAATGACTCGGAATATCACGGTATGGGATATCTGATGAACCTTTCGTCAGCTCACCCAAGCATCATGAGGATAAATAGCGCAAAACAACAAGGAAGGAAGGACGGATGAGCGGTTACTGACAATTGACATTTTAATACACTCTATAGAGAAGGAGAAGAAAGAATTTCCAGATGCTATCGCTTAAAAGAAAGATTGAAAAGAACACCCTCATAGGTGCTTGTTATACCTATTAAAAATAAAATACAGTCAAACCCAGATATATTGAATTCAAAGGGGATCATAAAATAGTTCAATATATCAATAATTTGATATACAAAAATATGTTAAATTAAGGTCGGGACAAACGGGAGCCTACCAAGTAGAGCATCCAAGAGCCGCTAAATACAGTAGAGCGTAGTTGGTGGAGATCGCAAACACCGCCCCGCTTACACACGCACCTGGCCTGGACTTCCGCACAGCATAAACAACAAAACACAAAAATAATAATAAAAAAAATTATTAAATTCAGGCAGCATAAAAAGAAAGGCAAGAAAAGAAAAAAAACTGGCAAAGCAAAAACGGCAGAACAAAAAGTTAAGCAAACATAAGGCGTTCAAAGTGATATTGCACAAACGTTGTTGTCGACATGTGGACACTCGACTTGCCTAAGACTTTTTTTTGCTCATTTTATTTTGGGGCTAGGGAGTCGCACAGCATAAACAGAGTTCGGGGGAAGGGTGCAGGCTACTGTTACGACATTGGGCACTCCCTGCTCTCCCTACGCGTGTGTATGTGCCCTTCCCCTTGCTTTTGCCCTCCTCCACTTTTTTTTTGAGGTTCATTGTTCATCTTTTTCCACAACTGATCTTTCGCTGCATGTCTTACGGCGTGTATGCTGGCTTGGCGGTCTGCCTGCCCCGCAACGCCAATGATGTGCTTCATGTGCTTGCCACCGGCGCAATCGGTTCGCGAGAAAAGCAACGGGCGGCCGGGCTTCCTTTGCTATATTGAGTGTCCCTGCCATCGAAGTTCGATACAAAAAGACAACGCTCCGATACTATTACATGCGATTTCCAAGGGGATGTGTGGACTGTTTTATATAAACAATAATTCAAAATACCCGAGTGTGATATAACCGGGCTCGACTGTCCACAATACCTTTTGAAAATAAATTATACCTATTATAACATATTACACCTATTAAAAATGCTTTGCATAAAATCTATAGAGTGTATTAAAACGTCAGTTGTTAGCTAGTGCTCATCCCGTCTCTTTCGTCCCTCCTTCCTTGTTGTTTTGCGCTCTATATCCCCATGATGGACAACCAACTAGCCCGCCAGATCGTGCTGCACACACGCACTTGATGTGTCTAAAACATTCAGGGTAAATAATTAAAGGGGCTATGTAACAATTTCAGTGCTCTGCTTAAATAATTTGGGAGTTGGTGTACCGACCTTTCTGAGGTAAAGAACAAAAAAAGGCTTTTGCCTGCATGTCCTAGTTTTTATTTTTAAAATTGACAAAGATTGAGGCTTTCGACACCTCTCAACTCCTTCAGCACCTTTCAAGTCACGTGCGCTGTGACGTGAATGGGGGACGCGTGGGGTTCCGGTCAAGCTCTCTCTTTGGAGCCATCGGTAAGCAGCGAGAAGTCGCCCGCTTGCGACCACGTGACCACGTGCTTGTACAGTGATCAACATGGCAAAAGGAGGAAAGTGCCAACGCGCTCAATTGGGTCCGGCCATCCCCGTCCCCATCTGGCTTCTGGCAGTTGGTCGCGGTTACAGATAGAGCCGACGGCTTTGTGAACCTAGTACGGATGTGCCACTAAAACTCCGTATAATAAAAGTTTTGTCGATCATACCAGGTTTGTGACGCATTCACATTTATGTTGGAACGACAAGATTTATAGAAAAATTACCTTTTATTGAGCAGGTAGTTGCACAACTTGCTATCTTTTTACAAGTCCTTTATTGACGTCATGCCGCGTGGTTTTCATGGCCGTCGCTCGCAGCTGCAGGTCTGGAAGTGTTCCAACTTTTGCTTCGTGATTATGCGGCGGAATCGCAACATCTCAAAAGAAGTGTTTTCTGTCCTTTGTGACAAGATAAACAGTGTCAAAAGTAGAAGATGCAAATTCTTTCAACATTAAAATCGTTGCACAGCTCCTTTAAATGTTGACAAACATACATGCAAAGTGCCATTTATTTTAAGTTTTTGCTTCAGAACAGTTAGTGCTTTAGATGCCAACCTGTGCAGCACACGTAACCCTGCTCGCGACAGGCTTCTTGCTGCTTTGGTAATTCAGCGAAATGTCTATTGTTTAATGATTTTTTGATTATGGGAGAAGTTTTGTGGAACGGCTGGCTGGTTCCGTTCTACGTCACCAATGAGAAACTGGAGTCACTCTGGAGTTACTCTTTACAGGACACCCCTGATGCTTGCCGTGCTGAAGGGCCACGTCAACTGTGTGGAGCTGTTGCTGAAGAGCGGTGCTTCGGTGGACCTCGCGGATGAGTCCAAACGGACAGCGCTGTTCTGCGCGGTAAGTCTTGGTTCCTCTCGTGAGACCCTGTCTCATTGGGGCCTTTGGTGCTCCAGCATTTGAGGCTGCCATTATACTTGGAAGTGCTGGCTGGTGTGCGTAAGACACCAAGAAGCTTGGCACACGCAAAGTGTGTGCCTCGGGTTTTAAAGGCCCTGTCACACTGAGGTAACAGTTGGACAACCCTATCCGGCAACACGAGGATATCATGTTGCCAACGATCCTGTCATATCACGGCAACAACAACACTTGGGCAACATGTTGCTGCTGTTCGGCAACCGTGTTGGCCGATTTGTTGTGCGACCACCCTGTCGCTCCGCACTGACGGCGGGGACAACTCGGGGAACACTGCCATCTTGATTGTTTACATTAGTTTGTGTGCGGCTCGGCGTTGCTGGAAATGTGACTACAAAGTGCTCATGCATTCGGAGGGCCGGAAATTACCATGGGATGACATCTACCTGTGACTGTGATTAGAAAGCTTGACATGGGGTGTATTTTCCATACTTTCTTTTATTAAAATGTTCTTCATTCGCTGACAAAGATGATAGCCCTAACCGAGGAAAGAGAGATCGCTGATATACGTTAGGAATTTATGCTACCATATGAGGTGTTCATGTCTGGTTCTTTCGTTCATGCAATTCATATTTCTACTGTAAAATTGATTTAGCACCAGCAGCAACCCAAAGCATCTTTTGTAACGTGGTGTTGAGCTGAACTGACAGTGCTTATAAACTGCGACACCGACACAATCACCTTTTATAACAGTCGGTGGAATAAGTATTTTTCATTGCTGTCTATTTGTCTACCGCCTGCTGTGCGATCGCTTCATTCCCCAAAATGTCCGGGGTATTTTTGAAGCAAATCAGGTGTCTGGTAGCGGCTGTTTCCAAGTACCAGGCATCAACAATCATAATCTGAGTAATTGTTTTAATGCTTCGATTTTTTTAATTTTTGCATTCCTGGATTATTTTTATTATACTTGAGCAGTGTGTGAGCAGGCATGCCATTTTATTTCACTACAGTTGAACCTCGATTTAACGAAGTCACCGGGACCCGCTAATTATTTCGTTAAATTGGGAACTTTGTAAAATCGAGAAATGGAGACCTTGCATATAGGCTGCGTGGGGAATCCGAATTTGTTCGTTAAATTAGGACATTCGTAAAATCTGGTTTCGTTACATCGAGGTTCAACTGTAGCAGTAATGTGATCTGGTCTCGCAGCAGTGGACTTCTTCCAAAACCGACGCGCCCCAATGCGGCGAAATACCACGCAATGCACGCTGGGAACTAGTTGGCCACTTAGTTTCGGTTTCGAGTGAGCAGGTTCATCTCATGTTATCACACCGCGACCGAACGCGCTGATTGCGTTTTCGATTATCTGACTTTTTACGAATGCACAATACACTCATTCTCGAGCGATAGAAAACGAAGACCGGGGCCTTTTCCTTGGTTCCCTAAACACCGGATATTGTGCGTGCGTATGCAAACGTAGTAAGACGTGGCTTAGTCACCTCACCCCACGAGTGCATCTTTGAGCTCAATGTCAGTAATCCCGTCTAGTACTAGTGAACTACAACTGAAATTTGGTCACCTTGAGCCCTACACGTATTTTGCTTGCCAAACGTCCGCCTCTTGTTACTTCTTTGGGCGAAAAGCAAGCCGCATCTCACAGAATTATCACAGTTGAGCCCAGCGTTGGCGCATGAACTTTTAAGGAAACGCAATAAATTCGACCTCACTGCTGCACAAAAGTTACTATGATGTCTTCCTCGTGTCATCACATACCTCACATTCAAATTTTGTGCTGATAAAATATTAAGTTTTCGCAAACACTGAGATCGGCTTGCTACGACGGAGGCCCTAACAAGCGTCCCCTACTCCTCGGTAAGCCTTTTTGGGCGAGGTTTCCCTGTCGCCCTGTTCTGGGCCTGAACGGTGTGTCTGAAATTATCTCGGCATACTCAGTCAGGAAGAAAGCAAACTCATAACAAATATTATAGCCATTAGCAACCGTCAAATGCGCTTTGAATAATTTCGTTCGTTTGGCGCACCGCATAAAAGTTCATGCTAGTCCGGCGCACTTCCGGCGAACGGTGCGACATTCTACAGACAAGTGCTCGACTTTTGCTTTCTTAAAACGGTTTGCATGTGCGAATGTGTCTATATGATTGCAGGACAACTTATGCGCATACGCGATGTTGAATATTAGTGGAATGCTTCCAAGCGGGTGGAAACTTCACTTCGTGCAGTGCTGCGGGGCAGTACAGGTAAGAGATCAGAAGTGTGTTCAAATGGAGCTTTTCAATGGCGCCTCCGAGTTTTACCTCGCGTACTCAGGCGTATTAAGAAAAACAGTAATCGCAAAAAGTTATATTTCGTCTATGGAAGCACGAAACAAACTTCCTGATCAACATTACTAATGTAAAGGCTCGAGCTAGATGTATGCATACTTATTGGTTGCTACAGCTTGCTGATTCGCAGGCAAGCAAGATCCCCGAGCTTCGCAGCGCCGAAATTTCCAGCATTGGCTCGTCCACATACCTCGAAACGTTAACAGAAAGGCTCAAGTACAAAAATACAACAAGCATCCATTAAGACATGCTATACGTCTCGGGCTTCTGCTAAAGCTTCGAGGTCTGTTCATTTACGTTAGTTTAGGGACCACAAATTACGCTCTCTAGACCAGAAAGCATCAGATAACGGCCGTTAATAATGCACGCTCTGTGTGTGACCTCTAGTCGACATGTTGATCGAAACCGAAACCAGACCACTCTCCTCCCTGGCCAACTAGTTCCCAGAGTGCAACGCGCGCCGTGTTGCATGCCGGGCTTTATGGAAGTAGTCTGTTCTAATTTCAACACCAGTCTGAACGTTCACGACCATAGCTGTGACCATTTCGACAATCGCTTTCCGTAATTGTGCAGTGAAAGCATTCATCAAATTATTTTAGTTGCACGCCAGCCTTAATTATTGTTAAATAACGTTTTCCAAGTCTCTATTTGAGTAAGACGTCGTTGATAGGAAACTAGCTCTGCCATCAAAGCTTTGTGTGTTGTGTTGCTAGCCCGAACTTCGCTCAGCCAGCGATCAGAGCAACACGTTGTCCAACACAAGTTGCTGCTGTTTTTGTTGCCAAAAGCTGTCATACTGTGGCAACATTTTCGTTGTCGTCCATGTTGTGCTGCTGTTGCCGTGATGTGACAGGTTTGTCGGACAACACGGGGAGCGAGCAACAAGTTGCGCGACTGTTAGACAATGTGTTGGGTTGCTGTTGCCATCGTGTCGCCTCAGTGTGACAGGGCCTTAAAGGGGAGGTGCAACGATTATAAGATTAAAAGAATTTGCATCTCGTCATTTTTACGTTGTCTATCGTGTCCCGGAGGGTAGAGAAAACATCTCCTTCATTAAAAGTGTCGCAATTCCGCTGCATAATCGCAAAGCAAAAGTTCATCTTTTTCCCCCACCTGAAGCCGCAAGTGGCACCCGAAGGAACTGTGGCGAAAAGATAACGTGACCTCGCTTGGTTCTAGGCTACAGCGTAACGCCCGCTTATGTCAGGAGAGAGAGGGAGAGTAAGCGTCCTCCAGGAGAACGCATGGGAAGCTACACGGCACTCCGAATGACGTCACTAGGAGGGGGACCAGGTGTGACCCTGAGGACTGGGAGTGAGTTGAGGGGTGGTAATATTTATCTTTTTTTTTTTACACAATGACTAGGACACACAAGTGAAATCTGTTTTCTGTTCTTTACAGAAAACTAAGGGTCAGAGTGCACCTTTCACGAATGTTTGACCGAAGTCCGGAAACCGAAATTTGGATTTCAGAAAACAATGCAGGAGCGGTAGGCGGGACTCTAAAATCCCTACAACACCACTCGCAAGGCAATACCTCGAATGTACGGCCGTATTTTTGGAAAAAAAGGTTGAGATTGAACGAGACCAAGGCGCATGACATCAACATATGTCGTTTCATCCAGCCTCTTTCCATTGCCCTCAAGGCAGCAAGGCGGAGAAGACGCGAGGCCGTTTCCTCTCTCTCTCGACTCTTCTTGGAGAAACATGACGTCAACATAATTGCCAAATACGCCTCTTTTCTTTAGAAAAATATGGTCATCCATTTGAGGTATTGCTGTAGAGTGATGTTTTGGTGTTTGTAGCATCCCATTGCACGCTTCTGCCGCCGTTTTTTGTGGAATCCGGATTTCAGCTCAGCATCCCTCTAAGGCGATAGCTTTGTGTGGGACGCCTCCACAAACCTTGGTTGCTCGTGCTGGTGTTGGTCGCACCGTAGCAAGGCCATGAGAGAAGGTGTCAGCGACTGAGCGGAGCTGTTGGTTTGACGTTGTAGCCCCTGCCAAGAGTGCGGAACATAATGGCCGACGTCACAGTGTCACGTGACATGATTGTGTCATGTGAATTCGGTGTCGCACACCGTCGTGGTATTATTACTGCTAAATTTAGCAGGAAAATGTCTGGCTAAGTTACGGTAGAATGCGCTGTTGATTAAAAACCCATCAAGTGCGTCACACCTTCGTTGCAGTTGATAGAATGCCTAAACCAGACAATTTTTTTACCAAGATACATTCTGACTGGGAGTTGCAGCTTGCTTGGTATTTTAGAGGTGGATGGCACTGTGCTTGATATCCAGTGTTGGGATGTACTTAACCATAAAATCCCAAGCAAGCCCTCTCTCAAAACTTGGAGATAATCATATAAAACTGGGGGATGGGTGCTTAGGTCAACAATATGTAAAGATATGTGCTTCGTGTATTTTGTGAATGTTACAAACTTGATAGATGGGAGCTTATTGTGGAATGGGAGGATGCTCGGTATACTATGGTAGGTTTAGAAAACTTGCACTTTAATGTACATTTTCCGAGTATATACTTGAACTTTACTCAAAAGTAATATATCTTCTGGTACTTTCCGAGGAAAGTACAACTCCCGATTCTAAAGTAGACACCCGAAATCCGGTCTTGCTAAATTCGTGTCATAAATAGATGCTTTGTCAACGAATAAGTGCCCTGTAAGTTGATTGTGCTGAATAGTTTGTTAGTGAGGGTAAAACAATTAGTACTCTGTGGCCACTTGACTCTATCCAATATTCGCCACCATTTCCAAAAATAACTGACGCACCCCCGATTACCTCCCAGGCAATGCATGCCAGTTAAAGAAAATGCTGTGGCAGTTTAGGGGAATGCAAAAGCATCACGAAAGATGGTGTTAAAAGGTACTTGTACTTTACATTGAAAGTACATTGTATTTATAGTAATTTACTTAAAGTACATTGTGCCCAGTGTACTTGGCACTTGAAGTTCATAGCCTCTCATTTACTTCGAGTTTACTCCAAATACTTTGTAGATATACTTAACCCAACACTGCTGATATGCCCTGCCACATGCTGTTGAACCCCGTGGCACGCTGCAGGATCCATACGTAGACGCACAGGCACCAAGTGTGCTCAACGTGCTGCAGGGGCCGCATGTGTGAATGGCTGCAATACCCCAAGTATTTTTTGACACAAAATCACGTAGTGTATAAGGGGTGACTAATGGTGTCATCATTACTGTTTCCTCTTATTGTGCCGTTATAGTAGTCTGGGTACGCTCGCCGATGCAGCTGAGGAAGTGCTGGAGCAGTTGGGAAATTGAGAGGTCGTTTTTCTTCAGGCGTTCAGCGGGAACGAGCGCTGCGCACACTTGCTGCTGAAAGCGGGGGCCGACATCCTGGCGCGAGACGTGTTGGGAAAGACCCCACTGCACATTGCCGCGGCGGTTGGGAATGCGGTTGTCCTGGCGTCTCTGCTGAAGCAGTGCAGCGACGGCGACGGCTGCGACGCCCTCTTTGATGCCCAAGGCTTCACACCCCTCCACTGGGCTTGCCAGGGCGGTGAGTGCAGCTCCCAGCGATGCGATTGCTCTACCAAACTGCGCCAAGATGCTTACCCTGCTACGTCCTCTGCTACATTTTTCCACACTGTGAGGAGTTTGTGCCAGCATTGTGCCAAAACCTATTTTCGCTTTACAGTAAACTCGCTATAATTCACTTGGATGTTTTGTACTTCTGGTTATTTCAAACAAATTTCCAAATTTCGATTGTCTCGTTACGTTTTTATCTCCTTAAGTGCCATATGTTTTTTTAATAAAAAAGCAACCTTAAAATGCCATATATTTTGTATTAAAAAGTTTTAGTCCTCTAGTATAACAGATAAAATTTCAAAAGTTTTATGCAAAAATCAGTGGTGGCGAAAAAAAAAAGCGCCAACTAAAACGAGTGTTGCCATCTATGATCAGCGCCACAAACTACTCGGATGAGCTTAGCTCGTCAGTGGTATTGAGGGCTACCGTAAAAGCCACTGGACGAGCTGAGCTCGTCCTTGGCATTTTTAGCCAGAAGGCGGCCGACAAGCTCAGCTCATCCAAGGAACTTAAAGGGTTAATGTATTCATAAGCCGCTTAGTTTGAACGGCGTTTTCGTGTAATTCATACTTTTGGTTCCCATGGCTCCCGTTGAGTGCACTTCTTTCTGAGCACCAGTGCACTGCACAGAAGCAACACCCGCAGAGCTTGCTTCTACAAGTGTTGCTTCTCCACAGTACACCTGTGCTCGGTGAGAAGCCCACTCAACAGGGCTCAAACAGGGCAGAAATGAGCTATGAAAACGGGCAGCATGCAAAAATTCTATGGGAACTTGCGCAGAGGCTGTGATGTGGCGGCATGGCATAGGTCCACGTCACAGCGTTCGCACGATTTGCTTTGAAAACTTCGGCACGGTGCCCGTTTTCATTGCTCAGGTGTTACCTGCTTAATAGTTCACATTAGACAACTTCTTGGTCTGATGAACAAACTGAACTTTGTTTTGAGTTGTCATGTGATGTCTAAACAGTCCACAATAAACAAAATTTTTGAGGGATAAATAAACATGTCATACATTTCAGAAATGTTTCATGTGCGGCACACCCGTTTATGACCAGTAGGCCTATGTAGAGGAAATCATCAAACAGAGTAAACTCTCAATTGAGCGAACTTCAAGGGACCCAAGGAAATAGTTCACTTAACTGAAAGTTCACTAAACTGAATATATTCACTAGAATACGGAACAGCATAGGGCACAGCATAGGGCGAGTCAAAAGTGTCAAGTGCAGTTTACGAAGTCATGTGCATCGATATATACAAAGTGCATAACAGTTACGTTGCTACCTTTCTCACTTTGAAAAAAAATGTATAGTAATTTTTATTTGCACCGGCACTCCTGAAGCGCATGAAGTAACAAAGCTGTCCAGAGAGTCTGTTTTTTTTGCACTTCCTCTGTCACAGCTTGTTGCTCTGACGAAGCCATACCGCAACGTCATCGTCCACTGGCTTGAAATATCCCGTGCAGAGTCGTTTCCTGTTTGGATTGAACGCAGTTTCTCCTTCAAGCTTCGACTTTTGCTTCACTACCGTTGACAACGTCGACGGTGGAATCCCATAGTCCTTTGCAACGTCCACTTGCCTTTAACCGTTGTCCAGACGCTAAAGGATTTTGCGCTTGTCTGATAGAGACAACCGCTTTAGTTTTGTCGTACTCATTACGAAAGTGGGCCCACAAACTGCTGTCCTGCCATTGTTACCCAAAACAAAGATGGCCGAACAGAACCGATGACAAAGAAAGAACAGACGCACCACGTGGATGACAGAAAAAAGTGACACACCACGCCAGCACTGCAGAGCACAAAACTTTGTTGAACTGATTGCAAGAGTAATCTTGGGTCCGCTAATCAAGTTTGTTGAACTGAAATATTTGCTACTCCGAAATTCGGTAATTCGTTTAACTGAAACATTTTTGCATAGAATGCATAGAAAAACTGCCAGGGATCTTTTTAAAGTTCGTTATTCTAAAATATTTGTTAAACCCGACGTTCGCTTAAAGGGTAACTACTAAGAAAACAGTTTTTTTTAAGCAGCCTAATTGGGTCAAGCATGTCAAAAAACAATTTTTCCGTGAGAAAAAAAAAATTTTACAGCAATATTTATTGCGTGAGACCGATTTTAGTTTGCGGCTATTTCGTCCGTTTTGAATCGCGCACCACGAAGTTGGTATTCCGCGACGTTGAATACCATTCGGCTGCTGTACTTCTCATTGGCTAAGAGTTTGATTGACAGCTTAGATCTTGGTTGTTAAACCTGTTATATGTTGCAATTTTCTTTTGAAAGGCATATTTTTACGTTTAAAGAATAACCCATGTGATGAGAGTTGTTAATCTTTACAAAATGTTTACAAGACGGGCACTTCCGTTTGAATTCATACCATACAAGGATGTTAGAAGTACTAGGAGGGGGCACGTTGCAATATTGGTGAAGCCTAGTCATAAAAAGTTTAAACGATTTTGTGCCCAGCGTGACCACAGATCTTTCTGGCGATTGGTGCGCGTGACATGTCACGTGTGAGATGGATGGTTGATATTAGAAGGACTCCTTGCAGGCTTGCGCGCGCTCCGTCCAGTAGGTTTTATCAGATCAAAGGCTATACTGTGGTGTATTCTAGTACCCCATAGCAAGACGAAGGCTAGCTACGGTCACGTGATGTGGTCACGTTGGCATGGTAAGTGAGGAGAGTAAGGCCGTAATGCACCAAACAGAACGAGATCGCCGATACCAACGCAGCGCTGTCGTGAACCTTGGCTTGTGGTTGCGCACTCGTGGATTCTGCGACTCCCTTTGCTTTCAAAGCACGCACGACGATTACGAATGATACTTTCCATCTTCCGGGAACATCACAGGGTCACGTCTTCGCTACATGTGCTCGCAAACCGCGTCAAACCAAAACAATACCGCTGCCGTGCGTTGTTGCCAGATCTTACCGGAAGTCGTGACGCTGCGTCGTTCAACTCCGCAACGCAAGGAGAGTGAGGGGCGGGGCGTACTCCTCTTCCGCGGGGGTCGAAAGAGCGGGAGTTTCAAATATGGAGAGGTTCTGACTCCGACTAAATTACATCCTGTGGCATAAATATTGATAAAAAAATATTTTTTTTTCGCGGAACATTTGTTTTGTGACATGCTTGTCCCAATTAGGCTGTTTAAAAAAATACTTTTTTTTCTTTGCAGTTACCCTTTAAGTGAGAGTTTACTGTATCTGCTTTGTATTTGTAGCCATTCATATGGCAAATCACAATTTTATCTTGCATTATAATTAGATGAATTTGTGATCATTCAAACAAAATTTGTGGCTTCCTGGAGTTGGAAATAATGAGAGTCTACTGTACTACAGTCGTTGACCGATTTTTCGGACTCGGAAAGGACCCCGAAATCGTCCGAATAATCATGCGGCCCGAAAAATCAATTTTAGCCAAAATATCAAACTTTGGCTGACTTTCCACTTGCCTGATGTCAATTTTAAGTTTTCATGCAACTTCCGCTTTATATTGTTCACTTTTCACCTGTTTGTTGATCTGCTTGATCACAGTGCTGGGCTGTGTCGGCGTCTTTTTTGGCACAAACAGCGAAGTTGAAGTTGGCACCATTCGGCACAATTTGGAGACAATGTTTAGTCCACCAAGCTCGCTTTAATAGTAAGTCTATCGGCAAAAAACCTTCACGCTCAAAGACCACAAAAACGGCAGACGGCCGCTCTTCTCGCGGTCGCACTCGAAAAACACGGACCATGAGAAGAACTGGAAGAACCGTAAGAATCGGCAGACGACGGCCATGTTGGCCATAGCGGAACCGGAAAACCCGAGTATGGCCTCAACCCAGCTTGTTTATTGCGTAAGACGTGGTATCGAGGCTACAGGGCAAAATCAAAGCAACCAAAATGGCAATGACTGAGCTCGCGGCGCTATTGCGGCGGCTGTTTTGTGGCTGTAAACTGAAAAAGTCACGCAAATTAGGTCTGAAATATCGAGCAATAAGCTTTATGGCGTCTGAAATTTCGGTCAATGTTATACATTAACTCTATGGTGTGAGTGACGGTTCGGCGAAAACTTGCGAATAATCGGCGTCCGAGAAATTGGTTGGCGACTGTAATACAGTGAATACAGAAAATTAAAACTAAATTAGATAAAGCAACTAATGAATAATGTAAGCACGTTTTATTAAATTCTTCTAGTTTTTTTTTTTTTTTTCTTTTTAAAGAAATTACATATTGTTTGCATGTCGATTTTTCTTATGAAGTTTTGCTTGCAAAATGTCATAGATCTTCATAATGAAATAATGAAGACTGTATTTTATCTAAATTAAGAACTGCAGTTTTATTACAATTTTTAGAACTTAAAGAAAACATCATTTTGGGTACTCAAAACTATTGTATTCTAGCATTATTTCAGTGGACTATGCTACTTAATTTAAGTTTGATTTCACACCGAAAGTAATCATGCATAGCAGGTAGTACTGCCCTTCAATCAGCATCTTGTTACTGTGCCTTGTGCTTCTATGTGCGATGAAACTGCTAGCTAGGGAATCTAGCCTGCCGTGTTCTTGATGCCATGAAGAGCTAAGGTTGAAGCCTGGGCGAGTTGGTGTGACATACTTAAAAGGTTAAAACAGCGCAAAAGACAACGGACAGGGTAAAGAAGGATACAGACAGCGCTCTGTGTCCTAAACACATACATCTTAATGCGTTAGAACTTCTGATTGGGCGAGTTGGTTGTTCATGTTTGCCAACGTTGCAGTGCACTTGTGTGCCTGAAAGCTTGAGTGAGTTTTTTTAGTGCGCTGCAACGTCAACAAACATCTTAACATGATATTCACATGGTACGAATGAAAATGCAATGTGTACTTATGCTCAAAAAGTACTTTTTGCTGCTCTACAATGGAATTTTGGATCCCCCAATATTGTGCTCCAAAATAACTCGAACCAGTCGCATCACTGAGCTCCTCATTTTAATTTTTGCTTAGAACCGCAGTTTTCTTCATGTGTGCGCGAGCCGGACAACAGCCTTTATTGAACCTGCTAGTATTTCTGTTGTTAAAGTTTACTTGAAAGTGATTGTTTATATACTGTAAACACTTTAATTTTTTAGCAGGCTCAATATTTTGCAAGTTTTGCGAGGTGTCGGTTTCACATTTTTCGAGCACGAGATTTTGCAGTTGGGAGTGGCATGCTAAGTATTTGTTGCCATGTGATGATGTGTTCACCCGATCAGTTTTTCAATATATTTTGCAAATCGCAAAATTTGGGAAAATTAAGTTGTTTTCTGTACATACTTTGTTCTGTTTTTGTAACTATTCTAGACATGTTATGGCTGTTCGTATATTTTGTTAATTAATATTATAAAAAAAGAAAAGCAGTGAGTTGTGGGCTGGCTGGTGGCGGCCATCCACCATAGTTTTGGTCCAAAGTGAGCACTAATATGAACGCAATATCAGCTTTGTGCTGGTCTTTCTTGTTTGTTTCTTCTCTCTCGGGGTAGCCATGTCTTCTCAGTAGTTTCATTGATGGCCACGCGTGCACGATCATACAGAGTGTAGCACGAGAAAGAAGTTACGTTATGCAGTTTTATCATTTGTGCTTGTTGCTGTCGGTTTGTTGACTGAAATGAATGAAAATCGTTAGAGACACCTCTAAAGCTCGCTCATGTTTCTGATTGCAGGCCACGACTCTTGTGTGAACCGCCTCCTCAAACATTCTCGAACAAACAAGTTTTATGGGAACTCCTTCAGCCCCCTCCATTGTGCAGCGTAAGTGTTTAGCTTTCTTCCACTGGGAGCTTCTCAGCATTGTGCCCGTTCTAGTAATGTGCGTCTATACTTGCCCGTGGCAATGACTCTCTCCCCACTTCCCCCGAAAGTGAGCTTGCTGTCTTCCGTAGTGATGCCCAGTAGATGATTTCTAAATTCTCAGTGACTACGACTTTATTAAAAAAATAATGTCCAATTGATTCTTGCACTTAAAAAGAAACCTTGCGAGAGTAAACTGCCCACAATGCTAATAAACTGGTTATTTAATTTTACAGCAGTTTGGTGGAATAGTTTGATAATTTTATTCGCTAGAATTTCCGAAAGAAAATAGCTATTGTAGTTTCATTGCTTGAGAAACACTTTATTGTTCGCAAGAATGCTATGTTCTCTGATCACCTGGGCTATCTATAAAGTGGGCATTGCTGTGCATACCCACTTGTTTTGCAAATATTGTGCACTTTTTAAGAATAGGATATCATAAAGGGTGTTTGAAATATATATATATAGTTTTTTTTTTTTTTTTATTCAACTATGAATATTGAGTTGTATGTCTAAGCAGACTTTTGTGTGGTGCTTTCCCATAGCTTGCCAAAAGTTGCTTTCTAACAGTCCCATATTTTTGACTGGAGCTTGGCAAGCTCGTCTAAAACATGCTGCAGTAATTGTCCGTCGTTCTAACGCTCTCTGCTTTTCCGTGTGTGTTTTTGCATGGCACCGTGCTCCGACTGCACCGCAGAATGCACTTTTTGGTAGTGGTGGCACCATTGTCGACTAGCCGTTTCACCGCTGCTTGTACGCTGTGTAGCCGCGAATTTGTGGTAACTTCATACAAACAGAACCCGCATGTTTGCGTTACCACGTGTCATGTGGAGTTCCAATCATTGCCATTTGGGAAAAGAAAACGTCGAAGGGAACGGCAAGGCTTGGATAATGTCTAGACCTGAGAATGCCATCTCGGCTGTACTTTTATATCCCAAGAGATGCTCCACCCCCAAAAGATAACCCGCCCCCTGTTTTCAATACAATTTGCCATTTAAAAAAAAACGCCCAAGAATAGGTTGTTTTTAGTAATTGCTGACCTTTGCAGAAATGGTGTTACTTCGCCGCGACGGGAAATAAGCGAACATTGCTGACTGGGAAGGACGGCCGTCTTTGGTTCGTTACCCCGTCCCTGCAATCACAAGTTTCATAGCTCACAAAATCTAAAGCTAAACATTTTTTTTTACTTCTATTTCATTTGTTTTTGATTTTAGGTGGGCCATTTCTCAGGACATTACGGTAGTCACTGATAGAATGGGAACGGCAGGGGTGCGTCTTGAATGTTCGGCCTCCAGTTGCACACCACGCCCTTCGCCGCGCGTGCGCGTGTGCTGGACGGGCACGGGAGGGCGGCGTCGTCAAAGGCAGGAAGCTTGCACTTCAGGTGAAATGACTGAAGCTTCTCCCTGCCGCTCTTGCCTCGTCAGTTATGAGACGTTTTGGCGGCTCCACCGCACGGTTCCACCCCGTGGCATCACGACAAGGACTATCATTGGCCAGTGACAATTTCGATGGTGCGTGTAAAAAGCGCGACAGGAGCTCGAAGTCGTCGCATCCTTGAACCAACACCGTCAAAGTTGACAGTTCCGTATTCCTCTCGTCTCCATTAACGAAAGTAGAATTCACCATACTCAAGACGTCGTAGCGAGCTTTCGTGCGATCGCGGAAGGCCGACCTTGGCGACTCAGTTGGTCGAGGCTGCCGCCGGTGGGGACATAGCCCAGTGCAAGCCCTCGTCTTGAAGTCATACGTTATCAATACCTCCGCATTTGCTGGTCTCCTCTAAATAGCAGTGGCGGACTCCTGACATACCGTGTGGGAAAGTGGAAGGGAAGGTTTTCTTCCATCGAGGATTGCTTTTTTCTTGCTTTCTGTCGAGCAAACTTGGTCATTGAAGTTTAGATATTTTACTTGTGGGGATGAGTTCTGCTTCTGGGAGAGCTTGAGGGCAGCGTAGCATTGCTTTTGTGCCGGGCACCGTGCACTGCTGATGGGTCAGCAAAATGGGAATCATGTATGCTGGGCAATTTGCCGATCAGCCTTAGGTGGGATAGCGTGGCTTGCCGCATGTTTGTACACGCAAAGGGCAAAGTCGCGTGGCGTAATTTCAACGGTCGGTTTTAGTCAGTGCGGCGCATAGCTTCCGATCCACAGCATAGCGTGTGCACAAAGGTGATCATACAGGGTTGTTGGTGATAGTGGGCAAGGTACGTTTGCCACTCCTTTTCAATAAAACTTGTTCCACCGTGATTTCAACATTGATACCTAACTGCCGTATTATTGGTGTTATGAGCTGGGGGCTCAGAATAAGTAGGAGTCCAGGGAGTTGATTTCATTGGTCTTTGTCGATAGTTTTTTTTTTTTGGTATCCAGGGCCTACGCTTACGATTGTCAATGAGGGAAAGGGAGTGATTAGCTGCGAGGGGGCTTGAATAGGGACGAGATTTCACACTTCCATTGTCTTTTGCCTCAATTTTTGTTTTTCAAAATAGTTGGCATATTGTTACAAATTAAATAAAGTTTAGAGAGTAAATTATGCTAACCATTGCCTTGATTAAATTTTGGATTCAAGCTTTTTAGTGCTGGATTCTGAGTTTGAAGTGAATTTTCAAAGCGAATGGTGGCTTTAGCAGAATACTTTCTGATAGAATATTGATTATACTAGATTCTCCAATCCTTTCACTACCGTGCACCATACTTAAATGAAAATTCATATTAACTCTTGAAGGTTGTTCCAAACCTTCCACTTGTCCACTTTCGATCTCAGCAAATTTTAATACAGCTACCGCAAGGTCCCGAATCTGGGTGAAGGCTTTAAAGTGACCGCATAAGTCGACTTGGTAACGTATTGCACTTCGATTTACCACAGAGGTGCCTAATGGTTGCGGAAGCTTCACATCAAAATTTCAAAAAACAAATATGCCTAAATAAAAAAGTAAAAAAAAAAAAAAAAAAGCTAAATCGTTTTCCTATTTACGTTGCCCATCCGCTAATCGTACACTCTCCAACTGGCGCAAAAACCGACAGATGGTGGCCCCGGCAACTTATGATGGCTCAGCAGCCGCCCGGTAGCTCCAAAACCAGACAATGTGTTGCCCAAATTAATCCCCAAACCATTAGTTTTATTTGTTTTGTGTCAATTTAATGTGTTTTATTGGGAACGAAAAAGAAATTGTGCACTGACCATTATAGCACGGAAAACGCGCACATCGTTCATGATCCGAAAACGTTGTCTGGTTTTGGCGTGACTGGGCGGCTGCCTTTAGAGTGTCTGCATTAAGTTTCCAACAGCTCGATCGGTGTCATCTAGTTTATGGGCTGCATTTGCAGCACGACCCGTGGGGAGGTGCCGAAAGCGTCCATTGTCTGCAAACGTCTCCACCTTTCCGCCTGCTCTCCTCCTCGCCATGCGAAAATGCAGCACATGCGACCGATCTCTCCGCAGGAGGCGTCCGCCATTAAATTGCAAATGCTCTCCATGGCTGGAGATAGACCTTTTCTTCAATCTAGGGGCTCTAGCTGCCGTAAGCTACCGTTGCCACCTTCTGTTGCTCCAGTCGGGGGGTGTACAGTTAGCAGATGGGCACCTATAGGTAGAGAAAACAAGTTATTGTGTTTTTACTCGGGTAAGTTTGTTCTTTTAAATTTCGATGTGGTACTTACACCGCCTTCAGGCACCCCTGTGGTAAGTCGTTGCGCGATACGTTACCCAGAGCCCTATATACTGGGAGAGTTTGGCCGATGGGCAGAGCCTGTCGCCCGCTAGAACAAGCTGGCTTTACGATAACACAGAATGGAGGATTTTGCTTTTGGCCGTTTTACTCCGCGTGCACTAGTCCAAATGCGCGGCTGGTAGTTGTTTTATTGGCACAATCTCTTGTACTCTGACATTTTGTTATGCCTGCAAATTGGTTACTACAATTCAAGCACTGGCCATCCTTTATTGATCTCCAAAAGCAGAACTTAGAAATAAGCTTTATTTATTTTGGTTTTGAACAAAATTATGCTTTCTCAGAGTTTGCAGTGCCTCTCCTAGATGGCGCCCGTCGCAGCACTGGATTTTCGCTGTGGTTATTTTTGAGACTTAATATTCATAGTATTCAAAATCCTCTTTTCACAAAAGAGGAATAAGTTTAAGGTCATATAATTTTAAGAGATTGTAGCAGATAAGCAAGTTTGAGCAGCTAATTACATATGCAGCGTCAAAAACACTTACATTAACGAGAAACACTCTCATTACAATAGCGGGTCACCGCATACCTGGCGTGCCTAATCCAGAGTAGGATCGAATTTCGATAACGAAATATGGGCGGAGGCGTGGTGCCACCTCCTGGTTGCCTGACTTCCAGCTGTGGTTGCTGGATTGTTGGCATCTTCAAAAAGAGTGCCAAACTCTCCTAGTATTGGCAACTCCAGCGAAACCGACGCCGCGTGGCGGCAACGCCGAGAAGCTTGGGAGAGGAGGTCGTTTCGACTCTGTCGTCTGCTATCGCTGCTTGGTTCTCGTAGGCAGCATAGAAACAAACATTGTTTCCAGTAATTTTTTTTATGCTCCCGCTTTGTCATTCCTACGCGCTGACTAAAAAAAGGTTTCTGCCGTCGAAAAATCACTTTGCTTTCATATGTAAGACCAATTTTATGCTGCAGTGCAAGAAATTTAACCCGCTTTCATCCGCCATCTTTCCTGACCAGCGCGTCCCCTATAGTTTGCTGGAGTCGCGAATAAAAGACTGACGTTACCAAACGATTTATGCAGTCACTTCGAAGGCTTCACCCAGATCTGGGACCCCGTGGTACATTTAGCAACTGAGGCGGGCAAACGACAGATTTGTCGCAGCTATCCTAATTGAGGGAATTTATAAATCTTCTTGCGGCACGCAAATATTCTTTCTTCAGCTTCAAATTTGACAAAAGAAAGAGCTAGCAGGAATGATGAATGTGAGTTGTCAAGACATCGCTCCTAACACATACTCTTGCATAATCACGACGGGTAGTAGCAGTTTTTATCATCGTGTGTGAGGGGCCGTGGTGCCAGTGTGCAGGTCTGTGAGGATCGATAGAATGTATAATAAGTTACGTTGCTATGTTTAAGCTATCACCGAGCGTGTTGCTAGACTGATGCAGTTACGAAAACAGCCGCATATTTTGCAAAAGAAGCAAACAATCTATGTAACGCAAGATAAGCAACATGGAAGTTTTTGTAAGGTTATCACATCTGCAAATGGCAGATTTGTTTCCACTGGCTTCTAACAGGTCCCGTTACTCCTTTGAAGTGCTCCTCTAGTCATGGATAACTTTGCTGGTGTCGTTAGTGTTGTTTAATAAAGATTGAGGCAGCTGGCTTCAACGAAAACTGATTATTAGGACTGATTTGTTTGCTCAAGCTAGAGGTATCTATTTTTCCGACTTCTCCTTTCTGGGGCCCAACCACAACCCCTTGTGGCCACTATTCGCCATCAAAATATTCAACAGTTTTAACACGAGATAGGTTTGC
The DNA here is from genome assembly GCF_016920785.2 of Ixodes scapularis. Classification (NCBI taxonomy): domain Eukaryota; kingdom Metazoa; phylum Arthropoda; class Arachnida; order Ixodida; family Ixodidae; genus Ixodes; species Ixodes scapularis. The sequence goes on along the minus strand of NW_024609880.1, from coordinate 50,582,765 downwards.
TAGTCGTGACAGCCAGTTGTGATTCTAGTCAAGTAATAACTATAAAGTAGACAAGGGATAGATAACCTGTCCGTTGCCTTGTTAGCGCCACTTGCATCGCTGTGCTTGCATTGTATGCTATGCCATGCGGCTGGTCGCAGTTTTGCTGCGAGTCTGGGGGGGTGGATGCTGCTGCTTGGGCAGGGGGTTTTGCTGCTACTGCAGGTGTTGCATGTTCCTGTGTTTGACGCACTGCCCTCTTGTTGTTTTTTCCCCCTCTCGCCTGCGTGCTCTCCTTTCTAACCCCTGCGTGATTTGATCTGGCCTGACATGGCACAGTTGCAATCCGTAAGTATGACTGCGTTCCCTGTTTCGGTGTACTATTTGTCTCTTCTTTTGTGTGTTTGCCTCATTTATGTTTTTTTTTTGTTTTTTTTTTACGTAAGACTTTCCTTTTAAATGAATGTGGACTGTGTTTGTTGCCCTTTTCTGTAGTTCTCCTTTCTGTTAGACTGTTTCTGTGCAACAAGTTAAGTTGTCTGGCAGGCATGCAGCACAGGCCTCTGAAAAACAGTTCAAGTGTTGCTGACATTAGTTAAAGGGTGCAAACTAGACGAGGACAAAAAAGGCACACATACGTTAAGAACTTGCGCTAGCTTCCACCTGCGTTTATTGCAATGCCAACCTAAACAATACAGTAGGCTCGTGATAATTCAAACTGAAATTTTATACTTACGGTTAATTTAAACAAATTTCAAAACCATGTCGTATTACACCTGAGACTGCGGTGGAAGAAATCGGAAGAACTTTCAGTAGAAGGAACAGACACAGAGAACGTCAGGCGACAACATGTGGAAGACTACCAGACCTCAACAATCAGTCCAATCTGACTATACCGCACGTGGTGAATCCATGCGAGGTGTCCATTTCTAGAAAGACGGAACAAACACTGGGGAATGGCCTAAAGTTTTGCATGAACGTAAAACCTTCAAGGGTAGATGTGTTTTCCGCAATTCAGACTATTTCGAAAGTGACGGGCCATGATGAAAGAGCCACGTTCGTGGATTGTGCTGTTGATAGAATGGACAATTGAGACGTTCTCTGTGTCTGTTCCTTCTACTGAAAGTTCTTCTGATTTCTTCCACCGCAGTCTCAGGTGTAATACGACATGATTAGCTACCACCAGCTCGCCTGCACTCTCACCGTCTTTTCACTAAAATTTCAAAAGTTTGGTTGTATCGCTATGTTTCTTATATGTTCATAAGCCACTTAATTCAAAGGGTGTTTCCCTGTAATTCATACTTTTGTTCTCGTGGCCCCGTTCAGTGCGCTCCTTTCCAAGTACCGGTGTGCTGCAGAGAAGCAACACCCGTGGAACTTGTCTCTGCGTGTGTTGCTTCTCCGCAGTGCACCGATGCTTGATGGGAAGCGCACTCAACGAGTATAAAGCGGGGCACACATGAACAAAGAAAAATGGGTGCCACGGGGAAGTTTCCATAGCAACTTCCGGGGATGCTGTGGCGTGGCGGCATGGCATAGGACCACGTCACAACGTCTGCACAAGTCGCTATGAAAACCTGCACGCGGTGCCTGTTTTCATTGCTCGTGTGTCCCCTCCTAATAGTTCACATAAGACAACTCCTTGGCCGTATTAACAAACTTAGTTTTGTTTTGAGTCGTTAAAAGCTGTCTAAGCAGTACATGATAAACAACGTTTTTGAGAGATAAATAAGCTTGTGGCCACACGTTTCACAAATTTTCATGTGTGGCATACCTGCTTGTGATTTTGATTATGATCTTCTGCTTAGAGAAAATCGCCAAATATCTGCTTCGTATGTGTAGCCATTTATATGGCTAATCATAATTTTATCTTACATTTTATTTAGGTGAATTTTTGATAATTCAAACTTCCGATAATTCAAAGAAAATTTGTGGCTTCCTGGAGCTCGAATTAATGAGGGTCTACTATGCCAGTGCCTGTGTGAGCACACACCTATTCATGCATGCAAATAAAATAAATATACAATAAACAAAACAAGAATAGACTGCTCGGCAATGAGATTAGATGAAGCCATCAAGAGACAATATTTCCTTGTCGGTAGGACATGCGGAATGTGTGCTGACATACCTGCTTTTCTCCAACCTTCTTGACACAAAGTGCCTCTATGATTTCTCGATTTTGAAAATTGTCATATTTACATCCGCCAACATCTAGGGAGTATTCCTAGAAAGTTTCATCTGTTTAGTCTGCATAGTTATCTTTTATAAATTATTTTCAGTCCACCGATGTTAAAGAAAAGCTAGAGGCTCGAGCACTGTGAACGCGCTTTTCTCCATTCCATTTTTTTGGCATAGATTTCACTTAATAAATCTATCGTTTCAGTATGGAGCTATCGAGAGACTCAATTTACGCAGCTTGTATACCAAAATTTTATGAAACCGGTTACTATGAACTTAGATTTTGCATATTAATTTTCCTTTATGATGAAAAATTGTAATTTGCAAAACTTCATAAATGTGAGGGAAGAAGTTTTTTTTAAAATTATTTTTCTTTTAGTTGTAAAATATATATTTTGTGAAATTTCTTTTCATAGTAACTGGCAACAGGTATTCCAGTATGCATTCCACCAGAAAAATGTGGGGTTATGAACACAATTTTTCAATGATAGATTAGTTGAACAGACCCCATGCCAAGCTATGCTTTATTTCGTTCTGGGGTATAGCACCGTACCTCATAAAATTGGTTCACGGGGCTGAAACTTCACATGCCCTCTTTCTATACGGCTACTACTCCACTTTCAGATTTCATGCTGATTGAGTGAGCAGTTTAAAAGTTGACATTCCCAGGTAGTGTTCTCTCTTAATTAAGAACTTCAGTCCTTGTCGTATTAGTGCCTTTTAGAGCGCAGCTCTTAGGGGCCCATTTCCGGCTTGTGCGGCGTCACCGTTGTGGTCACCGTCGGCGTAACCGCGAGGTCTTGGGACCCCTCCCCCCCGAGGTCACATAACCCCCAGGTCACATACCCCCCTCCCCCAAGATCATGCAAGCCCCCCCCCCCGACGTCATGTGATCCCCCGAGGTCATACAACCCCCCAGGTCACGTGGTCATGTGAGCCCTCCAGGTCATGTACCCCCCTCCGAGGTCACATGACCCCCCTCCCCCCCCCCCCCCCCCCCCCCCGAGGTCAGGTGACCCCCCCCCCCTTCCCTCGGGGGAGATTGAAGGATGAGGAGAGGAGGAAAATGGGGCATGCCCTCCCCTCAGTACCCTTCCCTCCTCCTCCTCAAAAGTGGCGCTCTAATTCGGTATTATAGGGAGTTGTAAACGTCTTTGACTTTTTTTCATTCTTGTCTACTTTGCTCTATTTAATTCATATTGAGCATGAACCAACTAGCCCCAACAGGAGTCATGATGCAAATGTTGTTGTGTTTTGCTCCGTTTTACCTTAAAGCCTGACTACACTCAAGGCTGTGAGCCAAGCGAACCGTTAGGGTGCTGTGAGGGGATATGTTTTGTTTTTCGTTTGTTTATGGGTGTGGTCAATTTACCTCTAGCAGCTCATTGGTTCGAGTGTTACATACCGTAATATCGCGATATTACATACCGTAATATTGCGAGTCATCGCCTGTCCCCGAGTCATCTCCCACCCCACTTTTTGGGCAAATATTGATTTCCAAAAAAAAAAAAAACAGAGTGATCGCCCACCCCTACAGGTACCCCAACGTGGACTCCGCGATCCGTGAACATTCATCTTACCCGAATGGCGCGACCACAGAGCTTGCGGTTAGAGAACATACGTAACAAAGTAAAACGAAGGAGGGAAAACACTTAACTTTGTTTACGGATTTCCTACCTGATTTCCACAACCCCGAAGTTGTACTACATGGTGTGGAAGGAAAACCACGGAGAGAACAGAATGAAGCTTTGGTTTGCTTACAAAAAAGTTCGTTCGAACAAAATACGAAGTTGGAAAGATAACACAAGCAGTAACCCATTCAAGGATCGCAAGGTGAGGGGACACCCCATATCGTGGAATGCAACCACGTAGTGTAAGGTCAACGTCCGTCTTCACCGAGATTAGGTGACCGGGAACTCGCTCGTTTTCACGGAACGTCGCAATCGCGGTTAGTAAGGTTGTGCAATGGTTTAAGAAAGAGCCAACGGGTAAATAAGGATTCGCTGGATCGCCGCACACAAATGTTTGTGAAGCGTCCCATTTCGAGCTCCTGGTTTGTCGTGCTTTCCACACCAAGCTGCAATGCTGCCTCAACCCACGCGTGTATGCACCTAGCAAGAAAGTTGCACAAGAGCCTGCTTGTTGCGATTGACAAGGCGCACGACTGGTCCGACGCAAAAGTATTTTCCAACGCGACCGCCGGCTTTCCCGCTTCCCCAGCATCGCTCTTCGTCAATTCTTTAGCTCGCTCGATTGCTCATTGCGACTGGTTGGTTTTTCTATTTTCTTGTTCGCTGTTTTATTCTTTTGATACTAACGAAGAGAACATAACAGTGTTAGCAGTGTGCTTTTACGGAAGAAATGTTTGCGTTGTGTGCCGATCGGCAGTGTTCATTGCGCGCACGCAAGCAGCAAACTTTGTGATAGTTAAGCATTCTTTCATGAGCATTTCTGGGATAAAACATTGAAACTAATTTGAGTTTTAGTTTAAATGTACCTCTTGTGCTGCCGCCCTAGATATGTACGAAAAAATCTGCGTTTTTGTTTTTTAAGTTTTTCTGATCTTTTTGTGCTTACCCACTGAAACATGTACCACCCATATTTATTTTTTTTTTTTTATGAATTTCAGGTGGCTGGAGGGTGTGCAATGACAGGATATTATGTTAGTTCTTCTTATGGGCTTTGATACACACAGTTACTGATGGCAATCTCAGTTACCACAGTAGACTCATTAATTCAAGCTCCTTGAAGCCACAAATTTTCTTTGAATTATCGGAAGTTTGAATTATCAGAAATTTATCTAAATATGATCCAAGATAAAATTATGATTTGCCATATGAATGGCTACACATACAAAGTAGATATTTGAAGATTTCCTCTACATAGGCCTGCTGATCATGAACAGGTATGCCACACGTGAAACATTTCTGAAATGTATGACATAAGTTTATTTATCCCTCAAAACATGTTGTTTATTGTGGACTGCTTAGACAGCACATGACAACACAAAACAAAATTAAGTTTGCTCATCAGGCCAAGAAGTTACACGCCAGCAATGATAATGGGCTCCGCGCAGGAGTTTTTATAGCGACTTGCACAGATGCTGTGGCTTGGACCTATGCCATGCCACCATGTCACAGCATCTGCACAAGTTGCCATGGAAATTTTCACATGGTTCCTGGTTTCATAGCTCATGTGTGCCCGCTTGAGCCCCGTTGTGTGCGCTTCTCACCGAGCACCAGTGCACTGCAGAGGCATCACCTGCGGAAGCAAGCTCTGCAAGTGTTGCCTCTACAGTGCACTGGTACTTGGAAAGAACGTACTCAACGGGCCCGCGAGAACAAATACTATATGAATTACATGAAAATGCGATTAGAATTAAGTGGCTTTATGAATACATTAAAAATGTAGTGGGACAACCAAAATTTTTTAAAATTTGTTTGAATTAACCAAAAGTATGAAATGTTCGAGTTTGAATTATTGCGAGCCTACTGTAATGTGAAGCTCCTGTACAAACAGATCTGTTTTTCTTAGTTGCTCCTCTTTGTTTTCTTTCTCTTTTTTTATGAGAAAATTCTCTCTTGCAAAAGTGTAACGTGTAGACTAGGCTCTGTTCTTTATTGACCTACCTTGTTCACAACTTGCGTTTCATTAGTTCCTTAATGCAGCATTTCAATTATTTAAATCTTTTACTAGAGACAGTCAAATCGAATCTTTAGGAAGATTTCTGCTTCGTGCTTCCCATTAACTCTTTTTATTATATTTTTTTTTTTCATTTCAGATTCCAAGGAAGCGAGTCTTGTATAGAATTGTTGCTCAACTATTACGGAAAACAAATTATAAGTCTGAAGGACAAGAGGCAGAGGTGAGTGGGAACAGAACAGCTCTGCGAGTTTGGTGTCCGGTACACACGCAAGAATGTTGCAGGTCTGTGTCTCAAAGCAAGCAGCATGTCTCTTAAGCCTAGTGTTCAGCCGGTCTTAAGAGGGGACATGGCCTCGGAATTCAAAATTTTCAGAAAAAAACGTTTTTTTCAAAAATGATATGTTTATGCTTATTAACTTCCAAAGAATGGTTTCAGAAACTTTCATTTAAAAACATGCAGGATTTATCTCAGAATAAATTATTTTCGACATGTCGGCAGCCCTCCAAGTCAGCAGGAAGCAAGTTTTTTGTGTTTTTTATTTAGCACTGCTTCATACTCGTTTAACCTAGCCAGAACATCTCACCCTCATTGGAAGTGCCATTTACTCTAGATCTAGCTCGTAGAAGCTTTCGAAGTTTACAAGTATCAAGGGCCAGGAGGACCCAATACATCCAAAAAGAAAAAATCCTGAAAATTTGGTATGAGCAATTTTATTGGTTGACACCTGAAACAGGGTTTATGGTTGGTCCCTCCCGGTGACGTCATATTTTGTCGTCGTCATTAACGCCCCTTTACAGTACCTTCCACTTCAGATCCTATTCCTGCTTTGCTGCTCTTTCTCAGTGTGATTTGCCTCTTAGTTCCTGTCAGCTTATCTGTCAGGGAATGCCTGCTACAAAAGTTAGCATGCCTACAAACAACACAAACTGGTAGCTATTGCCAGGGGAACAACAGATGCTCAAAGACGAAGGTGCTAACAATGCTCCAGGTGAATTTTGCCTACCTCGGACTCATAAAAAATAAAGAAACCTAAAGTTGAAACTTCAAATGCATTTTTCTCAGTTTCACTTTTTGGCAGGAAATGTGGTATGAGGAAATGTATCATTGGACATTTTGAAAGTGTAAAGATTTCATTCAGTGTTGTCCTTGACTCAAATTTCCTGAGGAACAAGTTAAGGTACTCATAATCTGAAAATGCTAAATTCTTCATGACAAAAACTGAATATTTTAAAACTCACAAATTTGTTAAAATCGTTCGCTCTTTTTGGGTGTTATTGTTTTTCTCTAGAATCGCATTTTTTACAGTTAATTTTTACCTTAACTTGCACTATGGGTATTCTACTTCACATTAAACTAAACATTTTGTGGATTTCAATTATTATTTTTCTTAAATACATTTCCTAATAAAGTAACTTTTTTCTGGAGCTTGCTAAGCATAGTATGCAGTAGAATTGGCCTATAAGGCTGAAACTTTAGATGTCATCAATCCTAATGGGGTTCAATTCACCCTGAAAGTTTGAATCACTTTGAGACAATGGTTCAAAAGTTGACCCTCCCAGGCCATGTCCCCCCTTAATTGCTGGACTTCTCGGCATCTTTTGGCTCATTTTCAAATTTAATCTTTTTTTTTAAAGTGGGAGTTTGATTGTGTGATTGTTTACCAATCTGCAGAGCATTTTGTGGACTTCTTTTTTTGTATGTGCCATCACATTGAAGACACACGATTGTTTTGAGGCACAAAATAAATAAAGCATTTTTATTGTTAGTAACATTGTAGGATAGAAATTTAAAATTGTATTGAACCAGTTCTGTCATTTCTAAAATGAAGGTAACTAGAATACTACCTTGGAGCAGTTTGTCCACTTGCCTGAACTTTACACTCTGGGCACATGCTCGGGCTGTCCATCTTGGCTGGAATGAATTTCGGAGATCTCTCCAACGTCGATTGACCCAGCAGTTCACTAAAAACTTCTTTCTTTTCCATCTTCAGGTCTGCCCTCCATGCGGCAGCATACGACGACAGCGTGTTGTGCCTACAGATGTTGCTGAAGGAAGGTGCGGATGCCAATGCGGCAGATTACAGGAGCCAGACACCCCTCATGATGGCGTCCAGGCGTGGGAGCTGCAAGACTATTGGTGAGGGCCCCTCTATCTTCTCAAGGCCAGGTTTTGTTGGACAGATCGGTATGCCCTCACATGCCAGCACTGGAGGCTTGCGCAGAAAATAGCTAAGAGAGTGACGCAGGAAGAACTAAAGGAGTGAGTTAACTTGTGCATTCTGCAGCAAGTTTGCTCCTGTACGCTTAGAAGTGGAGCCATGGGCATTAGCCATCATTACTAGTTAACCATTCATTGGCAAGCACCCTTGGAAATCACCCTCTTTCGGTCCCAGTGCTCGGTCACCAATTGATCGAAGCGAAGTGATAGGTGAATCTGACGGCTGCACTCTGTAAAGTTAGAGCAACATGCCCCAGCAGCATTCATCTGTGGCACTGCGAGAAGACACTGGTCGTAGATCTTGCAGTCCCAAAAGGGGGGGGGGGGGGGCAGGCAGTGTCTCATTTATCGGCTAAGGAAGCCGCCAGCTAAGATTATTAGCTTAGGATGTGCAATATGCTGTTCTGTCCTGGTGCACCACAGTATTTTTGTGCTTTGACTGGGCAGGAGATACAACAAAAAAAAAAAAAAAAAGATGAATACAAGTCTTAATTATCACTGATCTGGACTGTTTAATGTGCTGCTTAAACAGTACTGGTTATCAATGTGCAATTGGCTTCACTGCGTGCTGAGGTAAATTCATTGGTATTGTTTGGGGGTAGGCACGTTACTCAAAAAGAACTGCTTATCTGTTTTGCAGAGGCCTTACTGGAGCACAAGGTGGATTTCCTTGTGCAGGATCAAAATGGCAACACTGCTCTTCACCATGCTTGTTTAGAGGCAAGTATTTTATGAATCTGGTTTGATTACCACTTTTGGGCTTTAGCCTAATTGCATTGTCGTAGACTTCATAATAAATGTTTTAGTAAGTGTACTAAGAACTGAAAGTCCCCTTAGGGTCTGTCAGTGTAATTTTTGACAAAGTTTATAAAGTCGTCTTCCTGGCAGGGTTGATCTTGCTTTTGCTTTTTGATGAGGTAGTAAAGTCAAACTGTTGTCGCCTGTATTCTTTTTCAGAAACAAGAGGCTGCAGTAGCTACAATCCTGGAGAAGGCAGATTTCGTGAAGCTCATCAACATGATCAATGTTCATATGAAGACGTGAGTAGCATCGATTTTGTGCAAACGGGGAAAGTAAAGTATGGTAGCTGCGTGAAACGTCTTTCACCGACTTACTGTATACAAACCCTGTTGCTCAAGGGTCATTGCTCTACCAGCTTTATATGAGCACCATCCACGGACCTTAGTTGCTCTCGCTGTCACACCATGGGGAGAGCGTCAGTGACAGAGTGTTGATGACTCACGGTTTGACACTTTTTCGTGGCTTACACTTTCTTCTATGATTTGACGTTGTAGCATACACGACCAATGGTGTCCCTCTCCCCCCCCCCCCCCCCCCCCCCCTTTCCGTCTGATGCATAGGAACGGGAGTGTTAGTAGAATAATCTAGTAGGTGCAGAGGCATTTTACAGTCAGATTGCATTCAAGGCGGCATTTCAGAAAAAGGTGCAGAGGTGTATGGATAAAGGAAGAGAAGTCCTTTATACATTCACAATTCCTTCACCACATGTCACATTGCACATCATTCAACAAGTGCTGCCTGCTAAAAACCAATCAAGCTCTGTTGCACCTTCGTTGCATCTGACGGACTTCTGACGGATTTTTCACCCTCAGTGCACTCCATGTGGCTGCGAGCAATGGCCTGATTGACGCCACCCAAGCCCTCTTACTGAAGGGAGCTGATGTGCTGGCCCTGGACATGAACGGTAAACATGTGCAAGTTCAGTTGCAGGCTTTGTAGTTCCTGCTTCATGTCTCAGTAGACTTGAGAGTCCCGATTCTGCGCCTCGCATCATTGTCGCCGGGCAGTGTCTCCTAATTTTGAGTAGTGTCTAGGAGGGGGGTAGTAGATGACATAAATGCATAGCAGTAATGCGATTTTTAAGAGCCATATGAAGCGAGGTTATCTTAGCACATTATGGGCAGTCCGTAATCTCTCTGGCTTCTAACCAGCAGAAAGAAACATCTAGCAGCTATGGCAGTGTGAAATCAGTTTGGACTACACAGAGCTGGTCATCTAATGCCTATCTTGATAGTGTGGCATTGAGAAGCTTATTTTTCTAAATTGTTTTGTTGCAAATTTTTTTAAACTTTCATTATGCATTTGTTTGATGTAACAAAGTGTGACTGATGTTGGCACAAGTTCCCTGCGAAGAGCAAGTTTAAGCTCCCAAACAATAAAATTATGCTTCTCAAGTTACATTTTACAGTTTAGCAACGAGTTCAGTCAATAGGCAGTTTTAGAATAGCGCACGCTAAAGCTTTGCGTACTCGAAGAATAGCGTCTTTGCCACTGCGCATACGCCGAACGCTAGCTGCAGTTTGTTCTTTGCGGGCGCTATTTTTAAAAAATTGCGTTCGCATGCAAAGAGTCTTTGCGCTCCTCCAAGAAGGATTCGTGATGCGAAGGCTAAGGCCGAGACAAGCACAGTTAAAAAATGGCGGCTCCCAGGATCGCGGCTGCGGCCGCTTTGGCGTAGTCGTGGGCGTGACGTCAGTGGGGTCCTTGCGACTGCAATTGTTAACACAGGGCGACATTGCACTCGGTTTGGAAGACCCAGTAAGTTGAGAAACGATCGCCTCCTCTCTTGCCGAGGGGATGCAAGCTGACACGACCAATCGACCGCTCCTGTTGCATTCTCATATTTCAACAAATCTAAAAGGTTAACCTGGATAAAAAGAAACTTTTTTTTTTCCCATGTTGCAGCTTGTGTGTGAAATAAAAATTGTTACTGTATCTTGGTGACGTTCCAAGCGTGAGATGCTTGGGCTTTTTTTTTTTTTTTTTTCGCGTTGTGGTTGAGAAATGCTATTTAAAGTTGTTTTTGCATAGCTTGTCCTAACGAAATTGCAAAATTTAGCGCTAGCATTGCGCATGTTATTCTAAAACTCCCTATTCTCTTTTGTCAATTGTTTATTGTAGTTTCATCTTCAAACAACTTGCCGCAGTTTACACCAATAATCTTGCAAAATTAAATATTGAAAAGCACTCTTCCCTCACAAATCAGCATCCAATATCCAGCACCGTAGATCAATCATACAGTTAAATAAAACTATGCATTGCCAAATGTTCATTCTCCACCCATATGTAGTGCTACCAAACTAAAGCCCAAGTTTCATAACTAATTGTTATCTCATTCAAAAGTTACGGGTGTTTTTCTGAAATATTCGGTGGGATAAAGGTAGCCGATGGAGACCTCGAACATGGAGCTCAATAGTGCCAGCTAGCAAGGGCGAGCCCAATTTTCCCATTGAAATTTTCAGAAAATCACATACCTTTTGAATAGTTCAAAGCGACTAGTGATTTTGGACGAATATTTTCAAATTGAATACAGAATAGTTTCTCCAAGCCTTTTACTACTGTGGCACCTAGCTTAAAGAGCCTTTGAAAAGAAAAAAAAAAAAAGAAGTTTCTTTTAACAGTCTAGTTGAAACACGCATGTCAAAAAATTTATTTTATGCCAAAAAAAATTTAAAAACATGTTTAGAGCAATATGGTTGGCGCGAGACGTGATTCAGTCACTTTCTTCCCACTTGTTTTCTCTCAGTATTTCGAGCGCAAGGAGGAGAGGTGGATCGGCTTGGTTATCATGTTGAGGTGGAAAGAGTGCATGACCATTCTGTGACATCATGGACTTTGAGCGCAGAATTTAAAATAAATATTGCGCCGTCAATATTGCTCTGAACATTTTTTTTTCCTCATAAAATTATTTTTTTGTCATGCTTGTCCCAACCAGACTGTTTAGAAGAAACTTTTTTTTTTTCTTTTCAGGGGCCCTTTAAAGGAGAACCCAGATAACTCGTGAAGGCTCTTCTTAAGCTATCACTTGTGCATTTCTGAGCTAAGTTAATTTTAATCTATGTGTGGACTGTAACCTCAGAAAGTTCAATGCCTACATTGGGTTAGCAAGAAAGTGATACATTTGACATGAAATTAAACCTATAGAGATGCCCAGCTAAACCTAATCATCAAGGAGTTTTTGTAAATCTTCTTGCTATACACAAATATTCTTTCCTAAATCTAAAATATGAAAATAAAAAAAAAAGACTGATGAATGATGGATGCAGGTTGTTCGGATACCCCTGCCTAACATATATTCTCGCATTATAGCCACTTTTTAATTTTTGAAAAAATTACCTTAGTGTAGATATCAACATTCAGAAAGTTCCCATTTCTTTTTAAATACAACAGGCACGCACGTGCGCCGTCCTGCTTTGAAAGTGTTCTTTCCTCCTTGGCATGCGACCACAGTATTTGTACCATTCGAAGTGATGATCGTGGTGGGTTAGCCCCTTTGAGTGCGCTTCTCGCGAAGCACCGGTGCACTGCAGGAAAAGCAACACCTGCTGAAGCGAGCTCCACGGGCGTTGCTTCCGTGTAGTGCACCAATGCCTGGTAAGAAGCGCGCTCAATGGGGATAGCCCACTACGATCAACACTTAGAAAAATAAGAGTATTGCGGCTCATCTTGAAGCAAATATTCAATAGCGTATTATTCGAAACTACTATTTGAAAATCTGAATATTTGCACAACACTACTTTTGAATGAGATGACGGTTAGCTCTGAAACATTGGCATGTGGTTCTGACCGCTAGCACTACATTTGGGTGGAGGCCGAGCGTTTGGCAATGCGTCATCCATTTTCGCGGCGAAAATAGCCCTGTAATCTTTGGGGGAGGGGGACAGGGGGAGGGACACGCCATACATAGTGACATACGTCCGTTTTTCTTGGCTGGCTTTTTTTTGCAGGAATTCGGAGCTCACAAAACAAGGCTGGGAGCGATGGGCGGGACAGTGCAAAACCCAAAAACATCACTTGCACAGCGTATCTCTAGCGGGTGGCCGTATTTTTTGGAAAAGAAGTGCGCTATTGAACACTGCCGACGAGACATGTGACATCTTGATTCTCATTCCCTCACCTCTTCGCTTCGTCCCCTCAAGCTGGTGAACGAAGCGAAGAGGAGAGGAGCAAGGCAGCTTCCCCTCATTCTCAAATGTTCCAAGAGGATTGTGACGTCATAGTCCTCGCTTGATCGCGTTATTCTTATCCAAAAATACGGCCATCCGTTTGAGATGTATCGATGTATGAGTGATGTTTTGGAGTTCATAGCGTCCCGTTCAATGCTTCTGTGACCTTATTTTTTTTAAATCCAAATTTCGATTCAGTATTCCCCTAAAAAACTGATCCCCACCATCTAATGTTTGTCTCCTTGCATCTACTGCTTGCAGGGCACACCCCTGCCCTGTCTTGTGCCAGGAGCAATGAAGTAGCGGAGTGCCTTGCTCTCATCCTGGCTGTGATGCCGCCATCAAGTCCCTTCCGCATGGACGGCTTCTCACGTGAGTGCTCCCGTCTGCCCTGTCACATGGATGGATCATGAGTCGGATTCCTACTTGCACCTGTTTTCATAACATCCTTGAGCACAAGGGCTCTTCTCATTCTCCGGGATCCCTAGAATACCTTGACGAACGGTGGGGGGAGGCCTGTCCCTTTCTGCAGTCTTTGTTCTTGCGATCCAGCCATTTGAGAGCTTGAGCGTACGTTTCTTCTAATTCTTGTGTAAAATTGCCCTCTTCAGATAAACCCGCAGAGTCGTCGTTGAAAGTGACGGAGCACTCTTCGCTTTCAAATAGAGCTTCCCCTATTTCTTCATTGGCTAAACTGAACCTCCACGTTGAGGCCACGTAGCCTCTCCCCATGTTCGCAGGTGTCAATTTTATTTTTTTTTTTCCCGGGGTAGCGGAGTTTTTTCTCGGTAAAATGTTAAACAAACATCAAAAGAATCCGAAGGGGGCGGAGCAATAGTGGTAGTGCTGCCATCTGATGGAGAGCACCCAAACAAAGCTCTAAAACCGAAATGCTAGCCAGACTCTTGGATGGGCTTTCTCGTTCGTAATAAACTGCACGAGCGACAGTCACGATTAAAATCGAGGGGTTAACGAATTGACCAATACCAAAGATTCTTACGAATCACCCGACGCAACGGCACAATGCTGTCTTCAAATTGTTTTCGTTATTTTGTTTTTGACTTTTAGTTTTGTTTTATAAGGTACTCTTTTAATTTTGCTCAACGCCAGGTACGAGCGGCCTGTACCAGCAAGGGGGCGGCCGCCTCTCAGAGCTGCTTGGGGGCGACCAGTCGCAGCAGCTGAGGGCCTCCTCCCTGGATGGGCGGGAGTGCTCGGAGCCGTACCAGAGCTCCGACTCGGAGTACTACTGACGGTTGCTGCTGCCCGCGCTGATTCTGCTGGGAGGCTACGGTACTGGCAAGGAGTCTTCGGAGGCTCTGGCCTAGTGCCCACACCACGAGCAGCAGCTATCGCCCGGGCGGCAAACGTACGGACTGCGATGGATAATTTGGACAATTCAGCCCGACGACGACGACGCGGTTTTTGGGGAAGTTTTGCACACCCTTGCCAACGAGGGAAATGCGTGCATGCACTCGCGGCCCATTGCGCGGGAACGAGTTTGGCGCACGGGAAGGGGCTCGGTACGTGAGAACAAGTCTCGTTAGTTTTGACTGGGCGGCGCACGAATTTGTTCTTGGACGGTCGACGGCGAAAGGTCCAAGGACTCGTTCTTTCTTTGTTTTTGTTTTCTCGCCCAGGTAGAAAGAACTGGCCGCTCGCGGCCAAAGTTTCAAAGTGTCAAAAGCGACTTGTGGTGTCGACGTCGCCATGTTCGTACAACTTCGTGATACCAAAAAAAAAAAAAAAATGAAATGTTTGTTCTTTAGGACATTCTCAGACACATTGCACTTTTTTTTTTTTTTCTTCCTCATCATTTGTTTTTTTGTTTGCTGGCTCTGGTGGGTGTAACTTCCTGGGGGTTTTTCCATTGATTTTCTCAGGTTAAGACGCATTGACGCCGGCTCGGCATGTCGTCGAGCAGGTGTTATAGGCTCGCGCCTTGCGTGGAGGCGGTTCTTTCTCCTGGGAAGTGCAGCTGTTTCAACTTGACGTACCGGCCCCGGCACCCTTTCATATGCAACACCGGTTCGGTCGTTTCGGTTTGCTCTCCTCTAACACGACGCCGTTGTCGCGTAAGACGATGCAGGGTTTCTTCAGGCTCAAATCGTTGTTCCGTTTCTCGGCGCGCTTGGAAGGCGTCGGGACGAAGGCCCATCTCAAAGTGGAAACAACTTCAGTTGTGTTTCTCGGGGAGGGGGGGGGGGGGGGGGGGGGGGTCGAAAGATGTGCACGTGTCTTAGGGTCCTGCCGGGAGAGGAGTGAGGAGAGGTACAGCGGCTAGAAAAGTCCGTTTTGCACCCAATCTTCTAAGCTGGATTGTCTTACCTAGTCTCGGTCGATGTATCTCTTCCACAGCGAAGGAATGAAAGGCGAAACCGGCTCTTTCTCGGCCTTTTAGTGGCTCTCGCGGCCGACTGAGGCAAAACCCCTCCTTTCTCACACTCCGGTTGCCAGCGGAAGCGACTTGGCGGCAAAGTGCGCGACGCCGGGTTTGTTCCGCGAGCAGCAACTACCGTACGTGTCGGCAACGACAGGTTTACGCAGCGTGCGAGGGGCCTTCCCCATGGGGCCGGGATACCCCCACACTACAATAGTATTAACAGTCTAGTTTTGCGTACCAAAGCCTCATACTATATGCTGACGAGTTGCACCAGGATACCTACTATATATGCCAGATATTGCCTGTTGCAACGACAGCCATATTTTTTTCCCTGCCCCTCTTTCCCCGTTTTTTGTTAATATCGCTTCCTGTGATATGCGTGGTCTGTTGTCGATAGTTTCCTATTGGTTTAGACAGTCTTCTTTTATTTTCGTCTTTTTTTTTTTTCTCTAAGTTGCGCATAATTTAGACTCCGGGGAAAGGGAGAAAGAGGGCAAAAACGGAAACGCCCAGTCGGCACGACGAGATTCTGGGGTGTTTTTTTTCATAGCGCTCCCCAATTGTAGGTGTTGGTGAACAAGGGTCTGCTTAAAGTAACGTGCTCTCATGCCTTACTACCATTCTGAATTCTCGGAGGATCAAAAACTCAATACGATTTTACACCGCATCGCTTTTCGCGCTAGAGTTTGATCTACCGACATGCTCGGCGATTTGCACGTAAAGAGTGGTACCGCTTATGTTGTGCTTATCCGAACAGTATTAAGCCGCTTTAATTTTCTTTTGTGTTTGACCTTCATTGTTTTCAAGGCAGTTGTTTGTGCTTTGCCAGCTGGCCGAAAGTTTAATTGACAGGGCTTTGTAATTAACACGTATTGCTGCTTGTATGGGCTTGGCATGATTCGATTCGTTTGGGGCTATTTGAGGCATTTCACTATGTTGTGCTGAGACGCCAGACACGATTTAGACGCACACTAACTTCCCGCCATTTTATTTGTGGCATTTATTTCTGTCTGAACGTGGCCTGGTTGGTGAACGATGCCTTTAACATTCAAGGTTGAATATGTTTTTATTGGTTTGGTGCATTAACAAAGGCTTAACCTCTTTTTTATTTATTTTTGTTTGTGCAAGAAACTTCTGTTTGAACATGAGTTTCGCTCGAGGCCCAGCAAAGTTTCGCAGAACAGTTCCAAACGTGAAAAACAAATCAAACTTTCCTTTCTTTATACTTAAAATCAGTTCCACATTTGCAGTTGTATGTGTATGTTAGCTTCACTTCCCCATTATATCTATATATATATATGATGTGTATTATAGCATCGGGCAGTGTTGTCTGGTCCTGTTTCTGATAGCTTCGGCAGACTGCACGAACTCTTGGGTCTTCTCTCGTGTCTGGCTCTGTCAAAGTGCAAATACCACCCTTGCCCATTCCATGGTACAGAACTACGCGTGTTTGTAGTCTCTGTCCAAGCCAACGTTTTCTCGTTTTTGTCCAGAACATATCTAGCGACTTTGGTGTACTCATTCTCGGGTGGAGGTCAGTCTTGTGCAACAATCCAGCAGAGTGGCTGTCATTGTGGACATAAAAACACTAGTCTCAGATCCACAGGTGAAGCCGCTTTGCGAAGCTACTTTGCTGGTGGAGCGTACTGAAAAGTCTGGACCGTGCAGCTTCGTGTAGTACAAGCATACATATCTCTCAATTCATGAAGTGCCACGCAGGTAGTAACCATGTGAATGGCACTCACATTTCATCTTTTTTTCCCCGGGCCACATCTTTCAGTTTTTTTTTTCCTCAGGCATCCTTCCAGACGGCCATTTCAGACTAACATTGACATAATTACCGTTATTGATGGTTGCAAGCTGCGGGGAGATGCATGCACTGGGTTTTGCGGAAGAGGGGAGCAACTTGCGTTTTGAATTAAATTGACAGCGTTGCTTCGGGGAAAATGTTGAACTGCTACGGGGGCTTCTAGTTTGGCAAGTTACCCTTATGTCTGTGCAATGTGCATTCGGTGGAAGGGGGGGGACAACGACGAAAGCAAGGTAAAAATCCAACGTGTGCATAGTCTTAAGTGTTGCATGTAACGCGCGTGTGGAAACCGAGAAGGTTGGGATCTCGACCAACACCATGAGGCAACAGTTCCCTCCCCCGTAGCCTCGTGCCTTAACTAACACGACGCAGCATCCTCGTCTCCTTGTCGAAAGAATTCTATCCACACACAAGGCCCGCACGCTCTCCCTTCTCACTCTTTTTTTTTTCTTTCTGTTGCTCGTTTAGCGGTGTTTTGGAGTTCTCTACCCAAGTCCTGCAGAAGCATGTTCAACATGTTTTGAATCCTCGCGCCTTTTTTTTGTTGCCTTATTGATCATCGGCGACCCTTGTTTTCCTCTCCAGCTAGTTCGGCTCGCGTTGCCCTTGCGTCGTTTCTTTTGCTTTGGAACGGTCCGAAAAGGTGGTGCTTGATTTCTGGGGGTAAATCGGGAAACGAACACTGCAAGCAATTACTGTCGGCATATTTCTTGTGTTTGTTTCCGGATGGCTTCCCGAGAACTGACAAAGTTCCCGTTTACGAGGGCAGGGTTAAGAACCTTTGTTCTGAGAATGCTCTTGCTGCACCCTAGGCTCTCAACGTTGTTTCGGCGAGCACTTCTGCTGCGTCGTGCGGCTTGGTTCCAAAGTATAGTGCCATATGACCCGGTCAATGCGTGGCGGGCACAGAGATGCAGCGATGCGAGCACGCATTCCTTCCCCGGCTGTGATTGGGCACTCCGTGAAAGGCCTCCATTGCTCAAGGCATAATGCAAGCTGGTTGCGCTTTTGGTGCTTTGTCGACAATATGCACAATTGCTCAGAAAAAGAATCTAATGGTATGCACTGTTTTCTCCTTTCTTTTTTTTTTTTGCGTTTTTTTTTTTTTAGTATAATGGGGTCTGTTATTGATCTTTTTTCGAATTCTTTGGTCAGTGTTGGTGGTGGCTGAAAATCTGTTGCTGTTCTGTTTTGAATTTGTATTTAGTTTAGTTGGAAGCCTTTGTTTTCCCTCTTCTCCTCGTTGCCTTTCTTTTTCATTAGTGTAATACTCACGGTATATGCCTTAGACGAAAGAGAGACTATTTCGGCAATGCCGCGCGTCGGCTTGGAGAGCTCGGTGATTCTCAATGGTGGCCTTAGCCAGGGCTTAGCACATATATACTGGATTGGCTGGACAATTTGCGACTTTTGAGAGGTTATTTTGACGAGGCTCTTTTGTACAAAGGGAAGACTGGAAAGTCTTCGGGCACAATACTTAACTTTTCTTTCCCTCTTGCTAAGTTGGTCAGCGCTGCATTGCGTGTACCAGGAGCCTCCGGCCAATGCTCGAAAGACCCAACTGTAAAAAAGCGAGGCCAGGGGCAGTTTAAACGAAACGAGGTGTTAGATTTTATGGTTCTTTGCAGCGTATCATCGTAAGTTTTGGGGCTCTCGCCTGTGGTGGATCTGTAGGTGTTGTGTATTGCACTGAGATTATACATTTGCAGTGATCAAATATGCATTTTTTGGCGGGAGGTTGGTTTAGGGTCAACAAGGAGTGTGTGCTGCGATCAAGGAGTGCCATGCCAGTTTGTGTTGTACTTACTGTGCACCAGCGGTTTTCAAACTTTTTTTTTTTTTTCAGTGAATTACTCTTTGCAGAAGCTTTCGACGTCTCAAACGCCTATAGCCCCGAGTAGGTTTCGTGTGTCATACTTGGATCTCTGAGTTAAATCATACAGGAAATACTTTGTTGGACAGCTTTACGTGCAGTCAGGAAAACTGTCTTCGGGAAGCGATCGAACCCGTTGTCATTTAGTCTGATTAACAGACTCTCCTCTCAAGTATAAATCATGCATTCTGGAAAATCTCAGATTGATTGCCATTAGAAAACGCAATTAAGAGTACACCTCGTTGAATGCCCGACACCACTGGGATAGGGGCACTACAATTTGAGAACCGCTGCTGTATAGCGACACTTTCCATTGCTGTACGGAACAACCCACGAATTCTTGTTCTGGCAAAGTCTACGAGCCCTCGTTGTGCAAGTACAGCGGTCGAAGCTTTGAATTGTATGGAGCATACTTGGTCCGGTCGGAACAAGGGCGATGCTTGCAATGGCCCTTGAGGCCATTGCCACGAGAATGTGTGTGTTTGTAGAACGTCTTGTGGCCTCCCTTTGCACAGGAAGTAACGGTGGAGGGCAGTGCTTGGTCGCCTCCGCAGTTCTTGCTGAATTGGCATGGATGTACCTACCCCATGCCAATTCCGGAAAACAATAAAAAAATAGGGTGGTAGCATTTGCATTGCCTTCGCTGTTGCAATGGTAAAGGGGAACCGGAGACATCGCATTGCACACGCATACTTATTCTTCGGACACTGCTTCTAAAAAAGGCAGCTAGTCATTGCACTTGTTCCCACCGGTAACTGCTGGCCCATTATCATTCAGATTTTTGATGAGTGCACGACTGCTGAAATCATAAATTTTTATGCGTTTGTGTGTGATGCATTCAAAGTGCTCAATATTTATGTGTACCAAAAAAAAAAAATTTAGGCTTATTGATTGTGCAGAAGGTTAGAGTGGCGGGTACCTGACAGGCATTTTATCTTCACTTTTTTTGGTGGCTACGAATGTACAAGACAATCTAGTTACTTCACTGCGCATTGGAATGGTATCGGCCAAATTTACTTCTGAATTGGTATCCTGTTTAAAGTGCATTAGTTTGCAGAGTTGATGTTATCAATCTACATGCCGACCCTTCTGCTCTTGTTGGAGTAGGCATGGTACCTCTAGCGTTGGCAACGAGAAGGTTCTAAAAGTGTTGTCACAGGGTAGGTTCTGACATCGATACTGAAACGAAGCAGAGCCTGACATTCCGCGTCCATGAATTGTTCACTTTATCTAAACATGCTCTTGCTGGGGGAAACCATGTGCTAAAGGACCCCGCACTCAAACCGGGCAAAGTGCTTCAAAGTGGGGGGGGATCTGCGAATGATGGTAGCATCATTTATGTCCAGCAGCGTGCCTTGAAGCATCACCACGGTTAGATTGCCTAAGGCATCATTGCTCGATTTTGGACGAACTAATACCGTCAACAATATTTTACTCTGCGACTTCCCTGTAAAAGCTTGTTTCTGCTTCTCTTGCTCCTAAAGTTCGGTTACGGTTATCCCATGGTTCTGTCCGCCGTCGTCCAGACTTGGTTCAGCCCGTTGCTTCCCTTTTTCATCTAGTCTGAGCATCGCCCATTGAGAAAATTTGCTCATCAGCTTTTCTCGGCGTCAAACATACCAAACATGGTGTCAAGCACAACTGCCTGTGTGTGTTGGTGTTTTTTTTTTTTTTTTTGTCGTTTGTTTTTTGCACACACTTGATCACCGGTATCGAAATGTTCCGTGGCACTCGTTGCATCTATATACATATGTACTAGTCTATGAAGTGCGTATATTGAATTCCCAAATGTATACTGGCCGTGCGTCGTTTGAACTCCACTACTGCACCCGTCTGTTGTACAGTGGCCTGCCATTTTAGCGCCCGGGTCTGGAAGGGCGTCCCGGTTTTTTTTTTCCGTTTTGGTAACCGCTAGTGAAAACGCTGCTTCTGCAAAGTGTCTGTACGTAGGTGCCTATACACCCCTCTCCCGCTCTCGACTACTCACCTTTTTAATGACACCGGCCTGATCTGAAAACGACATCGCATAGCGTAGCACTCGGGACGTACCTAGTGCCTTTGGGGCACGCATTGACAAGCCATCCGTTTGCGACGGGCACAAGGGTCGATGCCGGCCAGAGGGCCTTAGCCGTTCCGTGTCGCTCAGAGTCTGCTGGTGCCAGTCTCGGTGCGGTGGATAACCCTTTTTGCAATAACGGCATGGTGGGGTGCCAAAAAGAAGAAAAAAAGAAAAGAAAGAAGCAGGGGGAAGAGGTAAACAGACGTTGTTCACCGTTTACGTTGTGATAAACTGTCTGGTCTTGCAATGGATTGTGATCGAAGCACGCTTGGCCTAGTTTTTCTCAAGGCGTGTGGGGCTCTCTCGGACAAACGCTGTTTCGTGTGCATTTGGATGACTGCGGCAAGGGAAGTTTGTCAGGGTCTTTGATCCGACGGAATTCCTCCACGTGCATTTTTATTTTTCTTGGTATAGATGAGCTTGCACGAAGGGGGGCACAATAAAGAGTTGGATTTTTTTGGGGTGAAGCTGATTTCCAACAGTGAATTTGGGTTAAACTGAATTTTCTTCCCGAATTCAGGAATCTGGTATGGGCAGTGTCTAGAGTTTGAGGCTGTATTTGTATGTGTAGGGAAGGTGAAAAATGCTAAAAATAGCTCTGCCATAGTGCAGACGACTGTAGTAGAACAGAAGCTGGTAATATTATTTTGTTCATCATACAAACAAACTTTTTGTAGTAAGCATTTCTGTTGCCACCAGTTTTTTGTAAGTAAAAAATCAAAATGGATTGTTATAAACTCTAATTCCCCCCCCCCCCCCCCCCCCCAAAAAAAAAAAGGAAAAAAAATGAACCCCTGTTCTTTCCATTTAAGGAACATATAGAACCCCAAAAACGTCCAACCCTTCACATATCGTAACATTCATGGTACATATTTAATTGTTTTTATTATCATTCTTTAATATAGCTCATTTAAATTTTAAGTCTTGATAGAAAAAGAAAAAGATATCAGTGTGCATTTAGAGCACTCACATGGATTCGTGTGCACACCAAGCACCTGTTGACTGAGAGAGTCCCATCTGTTCCTCCAAGTGCCATGCCTGGGCATGCCTCGTGCACTGTTGAGTTTAAAAAGTCTTTCTAATGGTGGCAAGGCAGCCCAGCTAATGCTGTGTGCAATCAATGGGCCTTGCAGCTCAGCGAGTCTGCTACAAGTAATTTTTTTTTCCTCCAGGGCTTTGCATCTTTCTTGCTTACCTCCCAGCGTGTTTTGTAACCCGTAGTGTGCTCAAAGAAAATGAGCATCGTAATATTGTTGCACATAAGTGTTGAGGAAGTGCACCCTTTTCTTTTTTTCTTGTTTGGCCTTTGCTATATTTTGATGTTGCAATATCAAATAGTGTCACCTTGAACCACATTTTTTTTTTTTTTTTTCGAGTTGCGCTTTGTAGTGATTTTAAAGTTGGCTGCTTTTGTTTCTTTTTTTTATTCCACACAAATTTGCATGATTGTTTCCTTGTGTGTCTGTAATGCGTGTGTATAATGTACAACACGGTGTTGTTTCCAGTAACGGTGTCTTTGGGTGCAGCGTCGAAGCAAAGTGCCCCCCAAGAAAGTGCCATTTTTAAAAGAACGCCGCCACGCAAAGATACTTTTTTTTTTTGCTGAAGGCAGATCTTTTTCCCTCGCGTTGGGATGGCATCGGACTGTGGCGTTTCGGTCAGTGCTCTCAGCAAAATGCAGGGTTGATGCCCGCGGCTGTAAGCTTTTCAGTCACAAGTTTGGTAGCAGCGTGACGTTGGCGTAATATCCGAGTAAGCGAAGTCAATTTTACAGCTAACCCTCGAGGGGAACGATTTCAGCCAACAGCAGCATCCCGAAGTTTAGTCAAACGTATCACCAGAGCGGAACCGGGAGATTTCATTGCCGTTTCCTCGCACAGCTGGTCTCGAGTCGTTGCCTTTTTGTTGTACCTTCCTTTTCGAGTGTGTAATAATACTATTTAAAATTGATATGTGATTCATTTATGAAGAGTTTTGCTCATGACTTGTAAACATGACATAGTAGTTTTGTTTTGCTCTATCAAAGATGTTTTTTCCCCCTTGGTGAATGTTATGGTTGTAATTGCCGTCGAGAGCATCTCACTTTCGTCAAAGTTCATGGGGGTAGTGTGTGTGCGTGCGTGGGCGGTCGCTCACGTGACACGGCAACATTTTGTGCGTGGGTTTCGTGAAGTAACATTCAAAGTTTGTGCAAAGGGATCTTTTTTTTGTGTGATCAACCGAGGGATACGGTGCTGTGGTGAGACTTGCAGTGGGAGTATAATTGTAGCTTTCGGCACCTAGCATGTTTCAGGTACATTCCTTGATTGTGACATATTTTGACATGATTAGAAAGCTTGCACTATTTTTTGTTTTGTAGTGTTTGCTCCCAGCCATCTTAGCAGGGGTCCAAAGGTCTCAGTGTGCTTTGCTTTAGGGATACCCATCTGTAAAAAAGAAGGATGAGAATTTGGGACTTTTGATTTGAGTAGTGCTCGTGCTGTTCGTGCAGGGTTATTCTAGTGACCTTTTAACAAACTGTGATAAAGTGCGAAACATTGTTTTACTAGACCTAACCAAATATATCTGAAGATGTCTAAATTTACCTACTCCGGTTATGCAGCATTTCAGAGTAGCCTATTGTACCTTCAAACACATCTGCATTTACGAATAAAAACAAGAAATGCAATTAGTTGTCATCCCTTGTCCTTTGTGTACTTGATTCCTAAAACAATTTATGCCATCAGAATGAACTATTACTTGTTTTTTTCAAACAAGAGCCAATATTTTCTCAACTTGCTAACTCGCACAGTTGGTCATAGTCAAAAGTGTGTCTGTGAACCAGGTCAATTTTCATGGAGCATTTTCAGCATGGTTAAATCAAAGTCGTCGAGTAAAACAATCATTGCAACTCTAAGCGAGGACTTTTTTTCTTTTTTTTTTTCTTCAGAATATGGTGAGGGTTTTTACAGCATTGATTTTTATGAAGTGATATAGCATTTTCGTATTTCTTTCTTAGGCCGTTAATCAATAAATGACTGCACATACATGCTCATTTATTCCATTTTGCATTCTGGCACTGACAATATGGATATCTGACGAGGCATTTCGGTATTCTTTGGTAAAATTCAAGCGTCAAGGAAAATGGTTGGTGCTTGTTTCCTGCCATTTATAAAAGCCGAAAGAAAACATTGAAAAATACTCCCAGAAATTGTTCCAAATAAATGTGAAAAAAAAAAAATGATTTGCATAAATTCAGCATCCAATCTTCTCTCTTTTCATAAACTTATATTTTTTCTCTTCTGAGAGGAAGGCTTACAGAGTAATGCTATGGGCTATGTATCAGAAAGGAGGACATCTCACTCTATACCCCACTGTGTCTGTCCCAGAAGGAAGCAGAGATAGGTACTGTATTTTTTTTTCGATTAGCGGGTTCGGTCAAAGTACTGCACTGAAGGCCTCGTGCGAAAAGGACGTGAAAGAAAAAAAAAAAAAAAAAAGGTTTCAATTATTTTGAACTTTAGAATGAACAGCCGCATTTGGATGTTTCTTTTCGACTGCAACTGGTAACTTTTAAAAATTAGCGAGAAAAATAAAACATCATGGTTCCGCCCGGGATCGAACCGGGGACCTTTCGCGTGTAAAGCGAACGTGATAACCACTACACTACGAAACCAGCTGATTTTGGCTGAATATAACCAAGTATTCAACTTAATTCAACACTAAAGACGTTTATGGTACGAGTGAGTTGTACGCTTTGTTGTATAAATTTACCAATCATGTGCACGACAGCAAAGCTAAAGGCACAAATCTTTAATATACATTTGCTGTCCTGATATTTATTTCCAGCGGATTTCAAGAAATTGAACGTTGAACCAACGCCTTCGTGAACTCGTGAACGACGAGCGTTTCGCCGCAGTAAGGTTGCAACGCCTATTGGCTGAGAGAAAAAGCAAAAACAAGCAAAACAACACAAACAGGAAGTGACGAAAATTTTTGTTTTGTTTGTTTTTGCTTCTTCCAATTTTACTTTTTGTTTTTACTTTTCGTTTCTCCAAGTGTTTGTTGGGCGCTTTTCGGAGCGGTCGCGTTGGTTCCATATCAGCGGTTCCAGCGGTAACTTACAAAGGGTAAAAGCTGAGCTAGTTGGTTCTGAGACATCTTGGGTA
This sequence comes from Ixodes scapularis, assembly GCF_016920785.2. Classification (NCBI taxonomy): domain Eukaryota; kingdom Metazoa; phylum Arthropoda; class Arachnida; order Ixodida; family Ixodidae; genus Ixodes; species Ixodes scapularis. The sequence continues at coordinate 50,557,505 of NW_024609880.1, read as the reverse complement.
AAACCAGCTGAACAAAGGAAGGAAAGTGACAAGGAGAAAAGGAGAAACCAGCGGTCGGTTCGCCAATCTTTTCTCCTTGTCACTTTCCTTCCTTTGTTCAGCTGGTTTTACCCAAGATGTTCCAGCGGTCTTTCTTGTATCATACATTGTCGTGTTATGTGCCGCGGTATTGCCGAGTGGAGTTGGTCGTGATATTCAATGCTTGAGAACGGGCGTCGGCAGTGAAGTCCACAGCGCATTCAGCGCATTCATGCAAGCCAGCAACAGGCCCCGTCTCGCCACATGGAGGCCCGTGGGACGCTTGTTCGGAAAGTAAAAGGTGAGTGGAATTTACCTACTGGTGGCGTTCGATCGTCGATTCGACACCGCTGTGGTGGAATTTGATAGCGCTTGGCTACCTCACGTAGCGTCGGGGACAAAGAAGAAGATAATAGAGATAATCAACGGGAGTGGCATGTGGCTCCCAAGTGCCGCCTGCGCCGCATTTGCATGTTGGGAATGTCAGCTTTTGACGAGCTCGTGCAGTCACAAAAGCGTTCTGTCGAAAGACGGGATTTACAAACAGATCAGGCTTCGCGAATGGCCCTCACGGCGCGTCGAATTTGTGGCGGGTACGTATGTTGCTGTTCGTCCTGGTAGGCCTGCGATGGTGTTTTCTGCACAAATACTGTATTCTGCCTCGTGGTACATTCACACCTGCCGCAGAACTGCTAAGCGATTGTTAAAGTGACAACAAATAAGTGCCTCTCTGTTCTACTTCTCCTTTGGTATTCAACTGGTTGTATTTTCTACTACATTTTGTTCAGAAAGCCACTGCGAGACAGGCATTATTGATGTATACTATCCAAAATAATGCTTGAGCATGAGATGAGGTAACAGAAATACTTAAATATGTGCCTGCTTTTTGTGTTTTTGCACGACAAGGTAACAGAAATACTTCTTTATGTGCCTGCTTTTTATGTTTTTGCAATTCACCGGCTAGACCACTCTTCTCATGGTTATTGTTTTGTTGGGTGCAAAATTTTCCACCCCAGGTGTCCGATGCTTGCGGCTGATGGCTTCTACCTACGTGCATCAAACAGCGGGCCTGCACCTTCGCCGAGACAGCAGTAATACAGTTCTGGGTAACTGCAGCGACTGGGTCACCGATGCCGTTCCACTTCCTGCGTTGCACTCCGCATGGGTCAAAGGGCCAGCGCATGCCTTTTATGCGTTGTCGCCAGCCATAGTGAGTATGGCTTGGAGTCACGTCATGCGAGTGAACTGCTTGTCACCTGAGTGATGTCAGTTGGGGGGGGGGGGGGGGCGCCGCCGCCGTTGGTGCAGTTATGACCGGTGGTCTGCGATCATAGATCACCAAGCACCATTGCACTGTTCCTGGATGAACTAGCCGCTCTTGAGGAAGAACAGGGTGCTTTGGGAAGAGCTATGGTGTCCGCTTTTTCACTAGCTCCAGCTGTCGCCACAGACATTTTGTCGAAAGGAGCAACATCTATGAATGAGTAGACGGCGCTGAATGGCCGCAAGGGGCCTCGCTTCTGACCGAGGGGGTCAAAATAGTCCCGTTTTAACAGAGGTACCTCTTGGGGTATTGTACAACACAGGAAATAAAGGGCCCGAAAGTTTTCTACCTCGACAAGGTGTGGGTTATGGCAGGACCAATGCGGCTTTGTTCCGTGGACACCTTCATGTGTGGTGGCACAAGGCAGTGATTGCTTAACCTTGCTTAAAGGGGTTATGACACGCCAAAAATAAAATATTACATAACTATACTGCTAGGACCCATTGTATGTTCCTATAATCCTGCTAAATGTGTTTTGAAAAAGGCGCAATCATTTCGTGGATAAATCGATTTATATGCGGGCCCCTCAGATCCGGGCGGACCTGGAGGCTGATGACGTAGCCAGCCTCCAGCGTGGTGTCTACTTGCACGCACTCACAGACTTGGCTCTCTTGGCGTATCGAGCCTCAGCTTCCTCGTTTACCTTCCACGTTTCCAGCATCCGGTCTGTGACGATTACGTCTACGGCATCGATCGCCTTGTCGAAGTGTTCAACATTGATCGAAGCAGCGATGAGAGTGATTGCTATCAAGAGATGTTGGAAGCTGTTCATTTTGAATGCGACCCGCTGGCGACGAGCTCCAGCGACAACGAGTTCGCCGTGGTCACAGTCGTCCGGGAATGTCTCGCAGGCGCATGCAGGGTGGAAGGTCAACCGGCCGGGGGGCGAGAGCGAGAATAGCTTTCAGTTTACCGAGCTGTTTGAGCGTCGTACCGCGACGAGAAGAGCTTGGGCGATCATGGGGGTGCCTAGAATGAGAGAGTGTTCATGGTCAGGTGGTTTATGGACACCATGGTGTGACTAAGTTGAGCAGTGTTGCCTGGTCGCCAGATGAAAATTATAAAAATTCGTAAATTGAATATTGCAATTATCAGAGCTCTAAAAATTGCGTAACTTGGTGTATATACTAAGTAGCCTATGAGCATTCCATTTCAAGAATTGTCTATCCGTTTAATTTTCGTGTCATAACCCCTTTAAAGATCAACGACTGGACTGGTCATGGGTGGCGTGCCTGAGAGTGGGACAGTAGACGGCTGTTATATACCAACTTTAGACTTCATTCACCCCTTAACTGACAGGGCACTGGAGGCTACATGCTCGGTGAACCAGCCGATTGTCAGTCTTGCATCACTTATCATGCCCCTTTCTCATACAGATGTGCAGGTCGGACATGAGGCAATAAAAGCTTGGCCCACCAACCACATGGCTCCTACCGCCCTGTCAACGTAGAGGTGAGTTGGTGGGGTCTGCTGAGTGCTTCTGGCGTAGCAGCTCGGCAGTGGTGAGTTACTAGAGCGCAAAATGCAATACCGCACTTTACTCTGAATGCTGCGAGCCATTGGAGCCAATCCAGTGCCGAAGGTGTGTCACGTGGCCTGTCCGTTGGGCGCAACGGCACGTTGAGCACAGTGTCATCTGGCAGCGTCAAAGTGTCAGAGAGCTTTCTGGACAAGCGGCGATAATCAAGAATGAAACGTGCCCTACAGCTAGCTAGCTTCGAGAGTGTTACACATCGCAGTGTCAAACAAAACGGCAATATCAGTCAACAAGACCGAGTACCGCTTTACGACGAGAGTGAGCCCGCCTCGCACCCATCCAAAACAGCGTGAAACTGGCAAAAAATATTCTAACCCTAAAATTAACTTGGGCTGTTCGTACAGAAGGAGCACGCTTCAGAGAAAGAGTCGTGTGGGCATCCTTGTGTTCCGCAAGCCGTGCCTAGCCTTCAAATTTCTTGCGTTTGCTCTGATCAAGCTTTTGTGCACAGTTTTTTCCAGTGTATCGTTTAACAAAAAGTTACAGCTGTTTTGTACTGAGCAGGTTACAGGAACTAATGCCATCTGTAAATATCTCTTACAGCCGTGCTGTTTGAAGTCATCACAGATATAAACTACACGTTGCAGCAACTCTCAATCTCATTCCTGCCCGTCATGTCGAACAGCGTAGCGCTAATTTCAGTTTGAGGTCTGCACTCTTACTACAATGCAGATGGTGACAGCATCAGGCTGCACTCGGTAAGTTAGTTTGAGACCGGTTTTTTGTGCGGCACTCCGCGAGTGCGGTGCACTCTATGAGATGACTCGCATAATGCCAGTGCATTTGAAACGAGCTTGCTATAAGGCCCGCTACTCACGGGATAAGTTACTCATATAGTTTTTGGGCAGCTGATGAGTTATTCCCCCCTCCACAGCAACACGCATTGCTGGTTTTGGGTACGACTTGAAACCGATGAGCAGCTCCGACAACTCTAAGGTGTTTGAAGCGGCAGGAGCAGTTCAGGGACACAATATTTCCACGTGACCTCCCTTGCAGTAGTGGTGATGGTGCGTTTAGTATCAACTCCCTCAGCTCCGAACGGAGTAACTCGACTTGGAGTTCTCGGTGCATTTTAGAACACCTTCAAAAAAATCCCAAAGAAAGCTGCTTTTTTTTTTTTGTGGATGTCATGTCTGTTGGATTTTTCACTAGCCACTGTTGTTAAACTTCCAGAACTCTTATGTGCCGAGAAATTGAGAGAGAGGAGGGGATGAGAGTGCAGGAATGTCAAAACGCAGAGCTCCGATTGGAGCGATTAGTGGGTAGACCTAAAGCTTTGTCTGTACTGCACATGCAGAACGTCGGTGTCCAGCGTTTCGCATTCACATTCGAATGCGTTTGACGAGTGCAGTGGAGGTAAAGGCAGCCTTTGTTTCTGCTGCACTCGTTGAACACGTTCGACTGCAGAACGCGGGCGTCCAGTGTTTGGCTCTTGCATTGAAACGTCCTCGACAAGTGCAGTGGAGACAAAGGCACCTAGCCTTAGGTGTACCCACCAATCCCTCTAACCAGAGCTCGGGTGTCCTGACGTCCTTGCGTGCTCTCTTCCACTCTTCTCCCTCATTTTCTTGGCACATGCATCATGGGCAGATTTTAAGGATGGGGGACTAAAGCCCCCAAGGTTAACTTTTTTCAGTGAAAAATCTACTTATGCCAGCTTTTGTTAGGAAGAAATGATTAGTGGCTTCCATCCATACTCGAGAACCGAACTAAACGCAATAGACTACTTCCATAAATTCCTGCATGCAACACGGCGCGCGTTGCACTCTGGGAACTAGTTAGCCAGGGAGGAGAGTGGCATGGTTTCGGTTTCGATTGACACGTCGACAAGAGATACACAGAGCGTGGACCATAAACGGCCGTTATCTCATATTTTTTGGTATCGAGAGCGTCATTTGTGGTCTCTAAACTAACCTAAATGGCCAGACCTCGAATCTTTAGCGCGAGCCCGAGAAGTATAGCTTGTCTTAACGCATGCTTGTTGTATTTCTGTACTTGAGCCTTTTTGTTAGCGGTTCGAGGTATGTGGACGAGCCAGTGCTGGGAATCTCGACGCTGCGAAGCTCAGGGATCTTGCTTGTGTACGAATCAACAAGCTGTAGCAACCAATAAGTATGCATACATCGAGCTCGCGCCTTTACATTAGTGTTGCTGATCAAAAGGTTTTTTTTTTTTTTTTTTTTTGTGCATCCATAGACGAAATATTACTTTTTGCAATTACTGTTTTTCTTAATACGCCTGAGTATGCGAAGTAAAACTCTGACGTGCCATTGAAAAGCTCCATTCGAACACACTTCTCATCTCTTATCTGTACTGCCCCGCAGCACTGCACAAAGTGAAGTCCCCACCCGCTTGCCTTCCACTAATATTCAACATCACATATGCGCATAAAGTTATCCTGCAATAATATAGGTACATTCGCACATACAAAAAAAGAAAGCAGAAGTCGAGCACTTGTGTGAACAATGTCGCACCGTTCGCTGGAAGTGCACTAGACAGGCATGAATTCTGCGGTGTGTTGAACGAACGAAATTATTCAAAGCGCATTTGACGGTTGCTAATGGTCATAATATTTGTTATGTGTTTGCTTTCTTTCTGACTGAGTATGCCGAGATAATTTCAGACACACCATTGAGGCACAGATCTTGGGCATCAGTAAAAGCTCGTCTGAAAAGGCTGAGGAGGAGTTGGGGACGCTTGTTAGGGCCTCCGTCGTAGCTAGCCGATCTTAGCATTTGCGAAAACTTAATCTTCTATCAGCATAAAATTTGAGTGTGAGATATGTGATGACATGAGGAAGACATCACAGTAACTTTTGTGCAGTAGTGAGGTTGAATTTATTGTTTCCTTAAAAGTTAATGCGCCAATGCTGGGCTTAACTTTGATACTCCTGTGAGGATGTGGCTTGCTTTTCGCCCAATGAAGTAACAAGAAGCATTCGTTTGGCAAACAAAATACGTGTAGGGCTCAAGGTGACCAAATTTCAGTTGTAGTTCACTGGTACTGGACGGGATTACTGACACTGAGCTCAAAGATGCACTCGTGGGGTGAGGTGACTAAGCCACGTCTTACTACGTGGCTAGTCAACCAAGGAAAGTGCCCCGGTCTTCGTTTTGTATCGCTCGAGAATGAGTGTATTGTACATTCGTAAAAAAAGTCAGATAATCGAAAACATGAGCAGCGTATTCGGTCACGGCGTGATAGCATGAGATGAAGCTGCTCAGTAGAAACCGAAACTAAGTGGCCAACAAGTTCCCAGAGGGCACTGCGTGGTATTTCGCCGCGATGGGGCGCGTCGGTTTGGAAGAAGTCTATTGCAACGCCGCCATTTCTCCCACATCAGCCACTAAGGAAACTACACGGCTACACTTAGTGGTTCCGTCGAGTCGCAGAAGAGTCAGTGGCGCTGACTCTTCTGTGTAGGCTCCCTACGGAAGCCAGAATTGCGTGTTCATCCCCGTAGCGCCGTCTTTCCTGCACGGTATAAGGAGCCGGCGAATGGCAGCACGGTGCGCTCAAAAGTAGGGGAACGTATGCCAGGGTGCGTGCAATGTGTACTTTCGTGCACGGCATTTGAGTCTGCTCCTCACATGGTCGCATCTCGGTGAGTAGCGGTGCGGCGGTACGTGGAAAACAGCCATGCAACTATGGCTCCTGTAAAGAGCCTATACAGGAACTCTACGTGGCGCCATCTCGCAGGGCCATTTTGCAGTAGCTAAATAAAACAACTTGCATGTTTTAATTCGTCGCAGAAGGGTGGCGCTGTTATTGTATTTAGTTTGGTCTTGGTGGACGCCAGCGGTCCTGGTCCAAGAGTGAGTTTTCCAACTGAGCGTTTTCCTTGCATGTTCGGGTCAGATATTGGTTCCTGTTGACCTGATGGACTCCTTTGTTCTCTGCATTCATCATAGGTTACCGTCGTGAATCATGGACCAAGACTGCACTCTTAGGCCCACTCCTTTTTGGTGGATCGGGTCTTGCCATCTTCCCCTTTCGTGGCTTCCTGTCGTAATTAAATAAATTCTCATATTTTTTTCTGACGGTGGTGCGTACCTCTTGCCACACTTGGCAAAAATAGTGTGGTGAATCCATGCCACGGATTACTGTGAAACATGCGAGAAGGTAATTATTGAGAAGATTAAGCTCCGAAAAGTTCGATGGAAAGACAATAGATATACCCCGTTTAATATTTCTGACTACTTTAAGCATGCTATCTCCGGAGTATTTCAGCCTATAATTGCATCTCCTTTTGACCATTCACACGCTCACGGAAAGGCAATCGGCATGGGCTTTCAAATCTGCGTTCTGCAGATTTGAAACATTACCAAGTGTATTTCGGCACAACTAAATGTTCAAACTTAAGGCCATTTTGTTGCCATAATTATAAGTTTCTGCTAAGGTGAATATGTGTTCCTTACATTAATTAAAACGAAAAAAAAAAAAAAAAACTGATTACATTTGTCCTCGGAGTTTTTACAGAAGACCCATCGCTATCACCATCACTATTTTGATTTTTCCAAGATGGCCGTTTTGCTTCGTGAACGTTCCGTGACTTCGGCGATTTACGCGACTTACGAACAGCCCTGCCTAACTGGTACGTTAATTTTGGTGGCTATTTATCGTGTAATATCATGGGTATCTTGTGTTTGTACAGAAAGTAGTATTTCAGGCTAAGATTGTTCTTTGTACAGCGTTAGCTCGGTGGGTCATTTCCTCTGAACTGCTTGCCTTTTGTCCACGTTTCTTTCCCTCCGAAACCCATCACACTTTCTGGTTAATTTTCCTGTTTTCAATACCTGCTATTTTGCTAGCAAATATCCACAAACGTAGGTACCATGCAGCTCTACCTGCACTGTTCTTTTTATGTAGCGCAATTGCAAGAACCGCTTTTGTTTTGAAATTATTTAACTTGCGGCGTTCTATAATATCGTTAGGCAGCCCAGTTATGTTCGCAAAGAACACTTGGCTAAGCGGTGGCGGATAGCACTTATGTTGATGAAATGTTTTGCTTCCGCATATCTGGAAAGCATCGGGCAGCTGTCAACTATCTAGTGAAGAGCCGAAGCAAGACGGTAATGTTGGTGGTACGAAACTGAATAGTACTTTTTGTTAAATATTTATTTATTTGCTTGTCTGCTCGGCAGTGCCGCCTGTACCTGGACAATACCTTGGAAGATAATGCAAATACGGAGACAAAGCTGTACAGTGATTATACTCTGCATCTGCACTCTGAATAACGTGATGTCTCGGTAACCACGCACGCTTTGTTAGAGAGATTCGTTTCGCTACCTGCTAGGCATCACTGAGGTGCTTTAGCTGTGTGCTTTTATTTTAAGCTAATAGAATGTACTGCACCTAAAACAAGCAGTTGTGGGGGAGCGCCGTTTAGTGACACCATTCGATCGTCGTCGGAAAGACTTAGCTAAAGGCTACCGCACGATTCAGTGAAGCTTGTTGACCTATGCTTTGAGCAGCCGCTCTTCTTTGTTAGGCCGTAAACCAGGCAGAACGTAAAATTATTATTGTGAAAACAGCAGTGTTGTGACAAGCACGAAAACTTGTCTATAATACTCTGAACATGCTGGCCGCCCAAGCGACCGACTTGCTGACTGACCGGCTCGGCTTTGTCATTGGCAAAGGCGGAACAAGCAAATGCTAGAGCATGCAGCCAAGTTCGGTGAATTCCGTATTTCTAAAAGGTTGTTTGTCGCCATTTTCTCTTAAAGGGCAACTCCGGCCAAAACTCAAAATGAAATAAATTACTGGTATCGCTGTAGCGACACAAAATACGACCCCAGCCAAAATATTCCGTCCGCGGGACGCCGCATTCTCAACTAATGCCGATAATAAAAATGCGACCCGCCGCGAGCCGCTGCTCCTTAGCGAGCGGGTTGCCGATCGCTAAAGCAACATTGGGCCGTGACGTCAGTATCGTTCTTTTTTTTTTCTCCGGTCCAGGCGTTGCGCGGAGTGCACTTCTCTGAGCCGCTACCACCGCTACTTCGGCTTGTGATTGGCGTGTTTAGCCGTTGCTTTTATCTGTAGCCCGTGTAGCTTCGGTATACCCTTTTGTTTATTTGCTTGCGAGGACTCCAAGACTCGTTTTAGCAAGCATCGGTGCGCCCAAGACTGCCCAGCTGTTCCTCGAAAGATGCCGAGTGCAACTTGTAGCGCTGTGGGATGCTCAAACAACCCGCTGCGCAGCACAAAGGTGCTTTTTCACACGTTTCCAACGGACCGGAAATTGGAGAAGGTGTGGGTGAACGCTGTTCAGCAAGTGGACTTTGGACTTCAACTTTTATGCGCCCGAGGAAAAAAAAAAAAGAATGAAAAAACAGACGCATACAGCCCAGCACACGTGTCCGGGCGCCGCGGCCCACGCCGGAGAGCCTCAAAGCTTTGTGTCTCAGACTGACCCGCCGCGCGAAAGCGAGAGGGCCCCCAGTACTGTACGTCACTAGCAGCGCGGCATAGATTAACGCAGCTCCATCCACGGAGCCCTGATGACAATTTAGGCCTAGCGACGAGTACGGAAGACCGCACACACGGCGATAGCCGCCGAGTACGGCACCGAACGAGTTCACTTGTTTTGCAGTCGCTAGCTTTTGGGTATACAAGCGACGGGTACGGCATAGCGCACACACGGCGGCGGCCGCCGAGTACGGCACCGTACGAGCTCACGGGTTTTCCAGGCGCTAGCTTCTGGGTATACGCACTAACTCTTGCTACATATGCTAGATAACTACCACGTACACAGAATTAAAACAAAATCAGCTTCCTATCTTTAGACGGCTAGCGCAACTGAGGTAGGTGCCGCTCGGCCTGCGTACTCGTTGAACGAGAACGATCCCAACGTCACATTCACATAGCGGCTGATTTCCAGTGTTGTCCGGGCCTCGAGCAGCTAGTTTCGGTTTTGTTGGCCGCGCCCCAAACAAAACTATGGGGCGTCGATATCTTTTAAACTACACACAATAACGAGAAAAAAATTACACCTTGCAATTCAGGGACGCTGACTGCATTAAAAACAGTCATAATCCCAAACTCGAAAGTATGGACCGGAGTTGCCCTTTAACTGGGTGTCTTCTTGAAAGGATTCAAGAAAAGGAGGGTTTCAAAACCGGTGCTTGGGAAAACAGATGCCTCCGCTCAAGCGGTACATAGCAATGTTCTCGGATCTATCGGTTGACAAGCTCCACGGAAGAGCAGCGTTAAAAAAAATGAGACGTTTACAATTCTCTGTAATGTGAAAGTAGAATGCAGCACTTGACGAGGAGGGGAGGGTTTACCTCTCCCTTCCCTCCAATTTAGTGGGTTAAGTTTCCCCGCTAAATTTGGCGGGGAAATTGACGTCAGGTGACCCAACACATATTTAGTGGGGGAAAATGACGTCGGATGACTAACACCCATGAACAAATTCAGTTTCTCCGCTAGACTTAGCGGGAAAATTGGCGTCACGTGACTTCAACACCAATTCAATTTCCCGCTAAATTTAGCGAGGTAGTTACATAGACAGCGACACCGCTAAATGCGGAAACAGGTGCCTAAGAGCTATAAGAACCACAATAAAATCACTTTTCACTGCAGGTAATGTGCATCGAACATTCCACCGGATCTGTCCAATCTGTCCATAGGGTGGGCTGATAGTGTGGCAGGCGCCACTGAGCGGACGCACTGCAAAAAGGCGTCAGGTGTTTTCAGAAGCTTGTCAACTGACCTAGATGTGAGAATGTTTGTACATGTATTGCTACCATTGCCCAGCAAGACCGAATATTGTTGGAGATCTGTGTTTCCTGAAAAATGTTTTTACAATGTTTGCACTTTGGTCAATGCAAGCACATCTTTTTTTTCACTAATATTGACTAACAACATTGTAGCAATCAATCCAGTTGACACCGAAATGTTATAAGCAATAAAGAAATTAAAACCAGGCTGTTCTGCGAGTGCAGATTTTTATATCTTGTTTTATTGTTAAGGGCGGCACCGATTTGTTTGTCCCTTTATTCAAGCATGCATTTCATCTCCGAGAAATCATGATCTTCCATTGTGCTGGAAGAGGTCTCATAGTACAAGTATAGGACACTGGTTACATGTATAGGGTAGACAGTCATTGCCTCATTTCCTTACTGTATGCTCGTTTGAAAGTGTCTAGATAGTTATACACAGACATGGGTCTTTTTACTCCAGTTAAAAAGCAGCACTATTCAATGCAATGTTTTTTTGAAGGTTGCTCAGGAAAAACTATTTTATGTAAATTTGAATACACAGCACCATTTGTTTTTGACGGAAGCAAGTTCATATAATTTATTTTGATTTATAACATGCTTTTGATAAGATCAACCACAAATTGGTTTCGTAAAAACCTTTATTGCATGGTGTAGCATTGCCACTTTTAAAAGTCTCTCACGAGGTGAGGACGCTGAGAGAAACCTCAGTTCCCTGCCTCCAGCATGAGCTTCTTACCTTCGGCAATGCATAGAGGCTGGACATTTGTAAGACATTTCCAGCCATTCGCATTCTGTTGATGACGATATCTAACATACCGCCCGAATCGTGTCTGGGTGTTCAGTAGACCATCACATGTTCTTGTACCAACTTGGAGTGTGCCTCGAGGACCAAATGTAAGACGAGAATGGCAGGGAGGAGCTTCCTACATTTGGCAATGCTTTGGCATCTTGCAAGCCTCAACAATCCACGCAGAGCGAAAGCATGAGAAAAGGCGACAAGTGCTCGCTGGAGGTTGGGCATTAAGAGATGCCCTGCATTTCTCATATTGTCAGCGACTATTAGTACCGAGATGTTCTAGTGATATCCTTTTTCGTTTGCGACATCACGGGCAGTTTGATACTTCAGCCCCATGTTCCAGGTAAGAAAAAGAAAAGCCTTTCATGCGAGGCTTGTCAAAATATTAGGTGCCAGAAAATATCTGCCATCTACTTTCAGTCTTTATTAAGAATCCTATGTTCTGCGACCGAATTGAAAAGCACTGCAAAAGAGCCCACATACTCACCTGATCTCACCACACCAGTCTCCCCCTGCACAATAAGTTCTGTCTGCTATGGTCACCTAATGTCAATAGATGCACATTCAAATGCAGCAACTGAAGCTAGCTACAGCCACACTGTCTTCCAAATGCAGTCTGTTACTAATGCAACAGTAGATTGGGCTACAAGCCAGGCTTCCAAACAGGCTGCAGGTCATCCCTCGCTTTGGCGAGGGGGTGACCATGTGGTCAGCTGCTGCAGTTACCCAAAAGTTGAAAACTATCTGCTATAAGACAGTGGCATATAACGAAGCCTTAGCATATAGTTTGAGCATTGAGGAATGATAATTTTCAGCACATTGGTGGTGCAAATTCTCTATTTTGAAGTAGAGTGCAGCACAATAGGGCAAGCACTTTGGTACAGTGATTGCATCAGAGTGATGGTGAACCCCCGTCGCATCCGAGCTAGCAGAGCAGACCCCTGCCAATGGTTTCATGCCATCCTTTTTATTTAGTTCTGAAATTCTAGATCTTTTCGCCCTCCGTTGCATAGGTGCTGCCATCTTGGAATCACATGACACAGCCACCATAAAGTGGCTTGCAATTGTCGCTCCTCTCTCCCCTCCGCTCCTAGGCAAAGGCATATTGTTTTTTGTTTTTGCTGCATTTTATAGCAGTTGTTCTGCTTTGTGAAGTGTCTCACACTTATTTTTACTACCTAACTGCATGCCATCATTATGTGCACAACTTACGCACCTTATTTTATAACAGGTTACGACTATTTGCTCTATCGGCATACCAGTGATCCGAAGAGAGAGCAGGGAAAAAAAGCAGACGATATGCTATGTTTTTTTTTTCTTTTTGCTTTGCGGCAATGCGATAGAGTTATTCAAAGGCTTGCCGACTTTAGGCATAATTTAATTCAATGCCAGCTGTTAGTGTTGTCTGCACAAAAAGAAAGCTTAAAAGAAGAAAAGAATTCTATGGCAAGTTATAAAGTTAACTACTTTGTATTTCTGAAAGGACAATATATAATTCTCATTTTGATCGAACCAGTCTCATGTAGCTCTAAGTGGTGGATACATGCTCTAGGATCGCATCAGGCAGCAAACTATACTGTGCCTCAGTGAAACTTGGCAAAAGGCGAAAACTTTTTCTCAGTTAAGTCCTGCCAGGCAAAGTACCGGCATCCAGCTATGGTCACCACACCACCACCAGCTGGTAGGGCACACTAGTTTCTAGCTCCACACTGTGATAAAAGAGAGTGAAATTAGATGTGTTCTATCTAAAGCACTGCGCAGGCCTACCGTAAACCTTGGTCAAGGTTGAGCTGCTCTACCAAGAGCGACGTGCTATCTGTTCTACTTTCACACATTCTGGCAGACAGATTGGACATATGTGATTCAATATGCCTCCCAGCCTTCTAATTGAGTGCAGCCTATGTAAGAAACTCGTTTTCAAAAAATGCTGCCACAACAGGGCAGTCGAGCAGCCCGCTAAAGCTGCAATCTTGTTCAAACAAGTGTAACAGTGGTCTTTGTATGCTGACTAAGCGCACTTTGTTGTCAAGACGAGCAGAACGGGTTGCCAGGAGGCCCGGGACTGGCCTTGAAAAGTAAACCCACTCAGTGCTCTAATGTGCACCACCATGGGACCAAACACAAGCGAGGCTCGGCAGCTCTGCTGGCATCGAGTCTGTGGCAATGGACTTAAGCTTGTCCAGGGCCGGTGCTCAGTCTATACGCCTCACAGGTGAGCTCACTTTCGTCTTCTGCGCATGAGAAAGGAAGTAGCGGTGACATCAGAACGCCGAGCCCCGACTGGCTGATCGCGACCCCCTATCTGAGCGTCGTCTGCTCCTTTGCAATGTCGTCTGCGTCTGTCTTACCTTTTCTGCGACTTTCGGAGTGAACTCGACTTCGCCTATAAGAGAGGGCAGGCGAAATAACTCGAGCGGTACCTTGTTTTTGTCTAACAACTAGCGGACGCGCATCAAGGAGGGAAGTCAAAGGACTCACTGGCGAGGTGTCCCGAGGCGCCGAGGTTTGTTTGCTAAGAACCGAGAGGGTAAGCGTATCAGTGTTCGCAAGTTCCCTCCTTTCGTGTGCGGCGAGTCCCCTCACTCTTTAACAGCGTCGGTGGGTTGGCGCAGTTAACGTCGTCTGCTTTACATCTGCTAGTCCAAGCGATGGCTGCTTTACCTTTCCTGCATCTGTCGGAGATTCGCCGCTTTTTTACCGGCGAGTCACCGTTGCCCCGGGAAACAAGGAGATAAGAGGAAGAAATTGACCTCTTAATCTAAAATTGAGGTCAGCGATCAAAGTATAATACGGGAAGGGTTCACAAAAGTCGCGCGGGCATATTCCATTCAGCACGCCAGCCGGTCGTGGGCAGATGGTCGCCGAGTCGCGGAGTGCCTACTAGGCCTAACTGCCCAGCTCGTTTGGTCGCGTTCGGTGGAATCGTGGCCGTTGGAGCTTTTCCCGGATGTTTGTGGATCCAGCGTTCTTGTTCGTCGTGGTCTGTTTCAAGTACTTTTTACTTTTTTCTTGCGGCTTGAAGTCGGGAGGCGTCAAAGCGCACATAGAAAAATAATCGTCTGTGGGTCTTCGCGACCGCGACGCTGTTGGCCATGCTGATTTGATCGTAAGAAGTGCGTAAGACAGCTTCGGAGCTGCCGTAGGATTTCGTCGTAACCTGCGCAAAACTTACGAAAATTTTGTTTCGTGAACACGAATTTGTTCTTAAGTTTTGTCTTACGCACATTTTTGGCGTAAGATCGTTATGTGAATCTGGCCTCTGCACTTCCGAAAGTCGCAGGAAAGGTAAGACAGACGCAGACGACGCTCAGATAGGGGGTCGCGATCAGCCAATCGGGGCTCAGCGTTCCGACGTCACCGCTACCCCCTGCGCAAGAAGCAGACGAACTTGCCCTCGGCATACAGTACATATCCAGGAAGAGGAGATCGTAATTGAACTTGGCAGCTTACAGAATAGGTTTGTTTCTATTCCCTTATTTTACCCTCGGAGCCAGGGGCTTTACACAGTGCAATTGTAAATGCAACCGTAGGAAACAAACATGTTAAACAATGGTGTGAGCAAGGTATACAATAGTGGTTAAAATGCAAGACCAAAATATATGAAACTTAAAGGACACAT
The DNA here is from genome assembly GCF_016920785.2 of Ixodes scapularis. Taxonomy (NCBI): domain Eukaryota; kingdom Metazoa; phylum Arthropoda; class Arachnida; order Ixodida; family Ixodidae; genus Ixodes; species Ixodes scapularis. The sequence goes on along the minus strand of NW_024609880.1, from coordinate 50,542,484 downwards.
CGTAGGAAATTGCATACTGCCGCCGATACGCCAGATCCCATGTGGTCCGTCAAACAACCAGAGTCCAGCCTGGTTCTTTCAAGGGAGCGGGTACTCCGCTCCCTTTTATTTGTTCCTAAAACACAACGCTCAAAAACACTCAATCTAAACTGCAAAGACACGCGACATTGCACCGATATTCGCACGTAAAGCCAAAGCTAAACATTAGGAGGGCCCCCAGGCCTCGTCTCCCATGATTACCCGAGATCCGGTCGCACACACTTGCCTGTTCTCGGCACCGCCCAGTGCCCAGAGGCCCCTCCCCCCGGTCCCCCGTCAATATATCGATGGGCGAGGAGATTTCTTCTCGCCCGCCCTGGGGCACCGGTGATGCGCTCTAAAGGCACTCTAAAAATCACTTTTATCTGTTTACTCTGCTCACCTTCTGTGATGCGCCACGCCATCACATTCTACTCCGTTTCACCTTGTGTTTTACCGCAGCCGACGATACGAGCCACCGCAGCCAATCCAACTCTCTGTCGCTGCCAGATGACACTGTGCTTCACGTGCCGTAGCACCCAACGGACAGGCCACGTGACACACCTTCGGCACTGGATTGGCTCCGATGGCTCGCAGCATTCAGAGTAAAGTGCGGTATTGCATTTTGTGCTTTAGTAACTCGCCACTGCCGAGCTGCTATGCCAGGAGCACTCAGCAGACGCCACCAACTCTGCCGCCCCTACGCTCCGTTCACCCCTACGTTGACAGGGCGGTAGGAGCCATGTGGTTGGTGGGCCAAGCTTTTATTGCCTCATGTCCGACCTGCACATCTGTATGAGAAAGGGGCATGATAAGTGATGCAAGACTGACGATCGGCTGGTTCACCGAGCATGTAGCCTCCAGTGCCCTGTCAGTTAAGGGGTGAATGAAGTCTAAAGTTGGTATATAACAGCCGTCTACTGTCCCACTTTCAGGCACGCCACCCATGACCAGTCCAGTCGTTGATCTTTAAAGGGGTCCTGCAATGACTTTTTGACTGGTTTTTAATTTGCACTGAACCTGAGCGTACTGAACGTAGTAACTTAATCCAACTTTTCTTTTCTCAAATTTCGCTTTATTTTAAAAGTTATAGGCAAATTAGAATTACAAGAACAAGCAAAAAATAACCTCCTTCATGACGTCGTAGGTCCTGGCTTGAGTGGCCTTGAACTAGAGGAGGAGTAGTGAGCTCATCGAGCGCACACGGCTGCCGCACTCCGTGTCGACGGCTCGAGAGGGTGCCACTAAAGCACAAATTGGATACGCTGTATGAAGCGGGCGGCCAGGGCAGCTCGCATTGCTTTTGCTGCGCGACTAATCACTAATTCGGCATAACACTTCATCGGCCACAAACGACAGCGAACACGGGGTAAAGATCAGTTCAGAACGGGAGCCACTTCGCGCTGATGCAGCGCCAAATGGCCAAATCGCCAGCAGGGCCCGCGCCGAAGGCCTTCGGAACGTCCTGAACCGGTCGGATTCTTGAGCCGGTATACGACCACAGCGCCGCCGCGTACATCCGGGACCTTTCTACTCTCCTCGTTTGTCGTAGCCTCATCCCACTAGCCTTTTCTAGTATGCGCCGTTTTTTTTCGCCGCTTGGTGGCGGGTATATCGACGGGTCATTTCTCGTTTCCGTACTTTCTAAACTGCATTTGTTTCTTTTCTGATCTAAAATAGTGAACAAAAACTACTTTCATACATAATTGAAACGGTTCGCGACACTTTTATTTTGTATCTCGACTAAAAAAAAAGCTCTTAGCGGCTTTGACCAGTGGCAAGCCCAGGACCAAAGACGTCACTTTTTGCGAGCTTTCGGTACCGCGGGTCGCCCTCGTCGTTGGAGGAGGTTTCCGCGTCGTCCGGTTAAAATATGACGCACTGATATTTAGTTACTCTCTCCGTGCCCGCTGGCTTGCCCGAACCCCAAGAGACGTGGAAACCGCAAAAAAGGTAGATGGTTAAATATGATTGCAGGGCCCCTTTAAGCAAGGTTAAGCAATGACTGCCTCGTGCCACCACACATGAAGGTGTCCACGGAACAAAGCCACATTTGAGTCTACTCGCACTTTTGAGAAAATTGGTTCTGGCATAACCTACACCTTGTCGGGGCAGAAAACTTTCGGGCCCTTTATTTCCTGTGTTGTACAATACCCCAAGAGGTCCTCTGTTGAAACGGGACTATCTTGACCCCCTTGGTTAGAGGCGAGGCCCCTTGCCACCATTCAGCGCAGTCTACTCATTCATAGATGTTGCTCCTTTCGACAAAATGCCTGTGGCGACAGCTGGAGCTAGTGAAAAAGCGGACACCATAGCTCTTCCAAAAGCACCCTGTTCTTCCTCAAGAGCGGCTAGTTCACCCAGGAACAGTGCAATGGTGCTTGGTGGTCTGTGATCGCAAAGCACCGGTCATAGCCCCACCAACGGCGGCGGCGGCGCCAACCCCCCCCCCCCCCCCCCCAACCTAGAGTTCCTGTATGGCTACCTACGGTAGCAGAGGTGCGCATTCAGCCTCGGCGCGTGGCCGTAGCACCGGCTTTCCCGCACGAGCTGGATGCTTTGCTCCTCACGTGACTAAATTTGGCGAATAGCGGCGCCGCGCGCGGATGGAAAACAAGAGAGGACGAAAAGGAGGCGGAAAGCAGGGAAACATACGCTGGGGCAAGAGAAACGTCGGCGGAGCGACCGTAAAGGTGGCTTTCTTGCACGCCACCGGATGCTTTGCTCCTCACGTGATGGATCTCGGCGAATAGCGGCGTGGCGGCATGGGGAAAACAAATGTGCAACTCTGGCTCCCGTAGGGAGCCTATACAGGAACTCTACCCCCACCCACTGACGTCACTCAGGTGACAAGCATTTCACTCGCATGACGTGACTTCAAGCCATACTCACTATGGCTGGTGACAACGCATAAAAGGCATGCGCTGGCCCTTTGACCCACGCAAAGTGCAGTGCAGGAAGTGGAACGGCATCGGTGACCCAGTCACTGCAGTTACCCAGAACTGTTTTACTGCTGTCTCGGCGAAGGTGCAGGCCCGCTGTTTGATGCACGTAGGTAGAAGTCATCAGCCGCAAGCATCGGACACCTGGGGTGGAAAATTTTGCACCCAACAAAACAATAACAATGAGAAGAGTGGTCTAGCCGGTGAATTGCAAAAACATAAAAAGCAGGCACATAAAGAAGTATTTCTGTTACCTCGTCTCATGCTCAAGCATTGTTTTGGATAGTATACATCAATAATGCCTGTCTCGCAGTGGCTTTCTGAACAAAATGTAGTAGAAAATAAAACCAGTTGAATACCAAAGGAGAAGTAGAGCAGAGAGGCACTTATTTGTTGTCACTTTAACATGCACACTATGGAAGAGCACAACTCTTCGCCATTAACCTGTAGCAGAATCGCTTAGCAGTTCTGCGGCAGGTGTGAATGTACCACGAGGCAGAATACAGTATTTGTGCAGAAAACACCATTGCAGGCCTACCAGGACGAACAGCAACATATTTACCCGCCACAAATTCAACGCGCCGTGAGGGCCATTCGCGAAGCCTGATCTGTTTGTAAATCCCGTCTTTCGACAGAACGCTTTTGTGACTGCACGAGCTCGTCAAAAGCTGACATTCCCAACATGCAAATGCGGCGCAGGCGGCACTTGGGAGCCACATGCCACTCCCGTTGATTATCTCTATTATCTTCTTCTTTGTCCCCGACGCTACGTGAGGTAGCCAAGCGCTATCAAATTCCACCACAGCGGTGCCGAATCGACGATCGAACGCCACCAGTAGGTAAATTCCACTCACCTTTTACTTTCCGAACAAGCGTCCCACGGGGCTCCATGTGGCGAGACGGGGCCTGTTGCTGGCTTGCATGAATGCGCTGTGGACTTCACTGCCGACGCTCGTTCCCAAGCATTGAATATCACGACCAACTCCACTCGGCAATACCGCGGCACATAACACGACAATGCATAATATACAAGAAAGACCGCTGGAACCACTCATATGGAACCAACGCGACCGCTCCGAAAAGCGCCCAACAGACACTTGGAGAAACGAAAAGTAAAAACAAAAAGTAAAATTGGAAGAAGCAAAAACAAACAAAACAAAACTTTTCGTCACTTCCGGTTTGTGTTGTTTTGCTTGTTTTTGCTGTTTTCTCTCAGCCAATAGGCGTTGCAACCTTACTGCGGCGAAACGCTCGTCTTGAACGATCCGTCGCCATCTGGCTGGCGCTGCTCAAAGCAGAGTTGTAGTGCTTGACACTAATAAGTAGTTTCTTTTTTATGAATTTTATTTTTTCAAGGTCATTGTTTAATCACAATTTTTTAACATAAAGCAGAAGGGAGAAGTTTGCGTTTGATTCAAATACCGTGTGACGTCATCGGTGAAGTGCAGACCGGCATTTTGAAAGACGTGTATGGTTCTGCGAGCGTCCGTTTTTCAAAGACTGTCCCGGTAATACCAAAGCACCGAGAATGGCCACAGATGGCTTACAGAAATCTAGGTTGCAGCACTTCAAAAACAAAGGCAAAGATCAAGATGTAAGTGCGATGCGCCGTTCCTGGCACGAGTTCTGTTCCTAGAGAGCTTAAGCCTAACTGTCGTGTTTGGTCGACGATGAGCTACGCGCGGAGCGGGCTTATGAGGTCCGCAGACAGTGTGTATTCGCCGACGAAAGTTACAACCTTCCTCATACCACAGCGATTGCGACCCTGGTTTAGGCGGCTTCGCTCGTCGCGCACGCATCGTTTGCTCGTTGATTCTAGGCCTATTCGATGTTGAACGGCTTCGCTCAAACTCGACTTTGCTCCTCAAGACTCGGCCAGCATGCTCTTGGGATTCACAGAGCAGCTGTCTTGAACATCAGCGCTATGTTTGTTTCTCTAACCGCACCTTGTCAACGTATTACGGGATGCTGGCACGTCTTGATGCAAGTTGGTAGCGCAAAGCAACCGGTAGCATGGCCTTCGATAGCGCAGATATTTTTTTGTTTGTTTTGTTATGTCTTCGACGCGTTTAACGCACCGAGTACTCTTTTGAAGTATGGTGCACATTTTTTTGTACCATGATAACATTTTAAGCCAGTATCGGTGGTCACATTCGTACGCACGGCAACGACAGAGCTCTCTTCTGTCGACCGGTGTTTGCTCTTTAACACACTCCTTGAACCCCGTGACAATGGGTGCATGCCCTCAGCCGTGCGAAGGAATTTTTTTTTTTTTTTTTATGCATAGCTTTCAAGTGTCACCATTGCTGGGTACTGACGGTTATTTCTGCTTACTGGTTTCTTCGAACTATAACCTGTGCGGCGTGAAACTAACACGGCCGACCGAACGCTGGAGGCGCATAAAATACTGGCCGGCCGAGAATGACGCCAAGCTCTGTATAAGTGAGGCTTGTTACTTGAAGGGAAGAAAGAGTGAACTCTCTTTGGTCGCTTCTTGTGAGCACAGGAATGTGTTCTAAATCGAAATAAGGAGGTCAACGCCATCAAACGATGTAGCTTGAATGAATTCTTTTTTTCCCAGTTATTTACATAGTAACTTAGCGTGTTGATTGGAAGGCCGTTTACTTAACGCCGAGGACCTTTTTCACCCCAGTGCCGTATATAGAGAGAGTCTAGCCATTCATTGGGAAGTATAGGAGGCAAACAAGGAGGCACCATTGGCCGAAAGCAAGCTGGGCATGTTCCAGGGCATCTTAACAAATTTGGATGGGGCCAACCAGAAGCTGGAAATAATACCCTGGCGGTGGTTGCGAGAAACAATATTAATAAGTGCATTGGAGTAACTCCCGGTGACTGAAAAAATGGTACACGTGATGTTTAAATCACGGTCATCCAAAATATTGGTGGAAGAACGCGACTACTGGAATGATAGACATAATTCGTACACCAGGCGCCGAAGGCTGGGCGTACAGCCAAAGGCCGTGCGCTGTTTGAAAACACCGTATGAAGGCCTTACGCTGTTCGTACGCCGTTTCGTACGCTTCGTACGCTGTTTGAAAACAGTGTACGAAGGCCGTATGCTGTTTGAGTGGCACGCTCGTTTCTTGCATTTTTTTGCTTGATCATAATCGAAACATCACGTGCACCATATTTTCAACCATAAAGAGTTGCTGCATTTAACCCTTACGCTCTTACTAAAACTGTTTCTCGTAACTACCAGTAGTTGTCTCTTTTCGACTTCTGATTGGCCAAGAAAGTCTGCCAAGCCCTCTATTTGCTTCTGGTGCACGCCCTGACTCTGCCTGCTCCTCCCATTGACCGAACTCTCGATACACAGCTCTGTTTCATCCCACTGTGCTCTTGGCGTTGTGCTAAGCTGATCCCCTACATGCGTTTGACTTTTTCGGGGACCCAGCTTGCGATGTCATTGAAAGGCTACTACCATCCCAAGAAACATTTTTTAAATGTCTAAATAGGACATCTGTATCGAAAGATAAAGCCATCCCATTAAAAAAATATTCAATGTTTACGTTGTGAGACAAATTTTTTTGTTAGGAGCGACTCCGAAACTAATGTCTCCTAACTGAAAATGTCTCGCAACGTAAATAATGTGCTTTTTTTTGTGTGTGTGTGTGTGGGTGGGGGGGGGGGGGGGGCATTAAACTTTGTTTTGTGACATGCATGAGTGAACAAGGCACTTAAAAATTATTTTGGGAGTCGAGTGATCTGTAGAAAGAGCTCCAATGAGAAACCTTGTTCAGGGTGATTTATTCTGGAAGTGAACATTGTAAAGTTCCTGGAGTGCTTGTTTTGTCATGTTTTCTTTATAAGAGTGGGACTCATTTTGGACCAGATTCGGAAACTGACAGAATTGGATAATAACCTGCGTTCATTGGCTGTTGGGATCGTGCACATAAAGTTCACTTTGCTCGCCTTCGATTAAAAAAATGGAGTATTTTCGGGCAATAAAGCGTAGGCGGAAGTCATTATAGGAGCAGAATATTCATAACAATGATGTGCTTTGCTAGCGTCAGGCTGCCACAAACTACAAGCAAGCATTTTTAAAAAGTTTAAGCAGAAGTTGTTTGGGACACGTGCCGAACCAGGAACATTTTTTGTAGAAGTTTGTAGACTGCTGTGTTGCTAGAAAACCATTTACGCGAAGGCCGCTTCACACGGTTGCGACAACCTTGAAACCCCTTGAAATCTTTTTACGACGAGTGGCGCCATCTATCGGGCAGCCGTGGAACACTTGCAGTTTCCGTTTATTTCCCATTTTTTCTGCTCATCATTTTTTTTTTCTTGGCTCGAAAAACTGGACAATGTTACATACGACCATTTCTTGTATGTGTGCATTTGATCTCACAAATATTGCAAAACTTTCGCTCCAGTGAAATGCAGTTCCAGGGTCGCCTCATAGATGGAGTCAGTGTGCCAGGGTATTCCCTCGTTGTCCGAGATTACAAGAACTTGATCCCGATCAAATGCAAGTTTGTGGACAGGCCTTTACAGTCGTGACTCATGAGTAGTCAGTGTATTGATTCTTCAAGTTAGCTTGTCACTGAACTGGGTGGTGTGTTTGCATGGCCCCGAATTGATTGTGCAAGAACCAATTTGGGGGGGGGGGGGGGGGTAACTTGGCAGCAATTGACTACAATAATTCACCTTGTCTAGAGGTACATTAGACGTACTACCAGATCTCTCTTTTTTTTTTTATTACAGTTATGTCTGTGTGTGTGCAGTAGCCTTTCTTGGGGGCAAGACACTGTTGGTGCAAGCCAACAACCAGCAGATTTTTTTTAGAAGCTAAAGATCGTCAAAATTTCAAGTGGAGTCGAAAGTGGTCACTTGGGAAACTAACCTAAGCGGTAAAACTTAGCATCTGTCTGTAGCCCTTCAAAATAAAATCTGAAAGTGCCGATGTGTTTGCTCTAACAGTGCCATGCAGTGTACATCAAACACAGCCGGTCAATTCACTTATGAGCACATTGAATGGTCGCGCATAATCAATGATTTGTTTGTTTAACCCTCGAGTTTTGTGCAACTTCCATGTGATGAAGGTTTCTAGCCTATTTACGGGGGGGGGGGGGAGAGGAGGAGGAGAGGGGGGAGGGGGAGTGAGAAAGAGAGGGAGGGAGGGAGCAAGTAAAATGTTTTTTATTGAAAAAAAAAATGAAAGCCGTTTACAACTCCCTGTAACGCCGAATTAGAGCGCAGCTCTTGAAGAGGAGGAGGAGGAGGGAAGGATACTGAGGGGAGGGTATTAGGGATGCCGCAAACTTTTTTCGAATCGAAGTTTCGATGATTGAATCAAGCGGTTCGAAAGGTTCGAAAGATTTAGAATTTTCAAACTTTCCATATCGAGAAATTCGATGGAAGTCGAATTTTCGAACTTGTTAAACTAAGAAGTTTGACGCTTTTCGAAATTTCGAACTTATTACGCTGCAAAATTCGATGCTTGTCGAACTTTCGAACTTGATAGACTAAAAAATTCGAAGCTTTTCGAACTTCCTACGCTAAGCAATTCAATAATTTTCGAACCTATTAATCTAAAGAATTAAAAAATTTTCGAACTTCCGATTCCTGAAAAGTAAAAAGTTAAATGAACTTCGAATTTTTAGAAGGAAAGTTCGAAGTTCGTCGAACTTCGAAAGACGGCAAGCGGTTTCATACATTCGTAATTTTTTTTTTTTTTTTCGCATTTTTACATGTGGTGTTGCATTCTTTGCGAAAGACAATGCCGTTTATTTCAATCATCTGGCATGCTTGGTTTTAAAGAAATAGATTCCCGAAGGAGCGAGTAAGGACGACGGGTTTTTGACAATTGTCGTTTGTGCCATATTTGAAGCGCGAAGATATTTATGGTAGAGATGTTAAACTTTTTTAAGAACGATCTATGTATAGACTAGGTAAGTGTCGTTTTTTAAGATACGATTATTGTTCAGGACAAGTTTCGAAGAAATATCTAAATATGTATCCACGGGCAATTATGCCCTAAACTTGGAAATTGTTTCGTCGAAATTGTTTGAGGTATCGCATTTAAATTAACACCACAGACAGTACATATCAGTACTATCTGCAGAATACAAATTAATGTATATATTCTTTTCACGTTGAGGAATAAATTAACTCAGGGAAAAAGATTTCTAATATTGTTCAAATTCGGCACGTCATAAAAAAAAATCTTTTTTTTTTTTTTTTTTTCATTTCCCTTTTTTGGGACGTGTTTCTTTTAGCCTGTACACATTTTGGTAGGAGAAATTTGTTTCATAGTTTTTTTTTCTCCAGCTTTTTATCTTTTGCATTTATTATGTTTATTTATTTATTATTTACTACCAATGGCACAGTTATTTAGGTCGAAAAAACAGCTTTGAATTTCCGAACCACTAAGCATGTGACGAGTAGTGCCTTCTGACGAGTTTCTAACAATGACCATCTACGCGACCTTTTGTGCAGTGAAGAGCGACAGCATATGCATAAATAATTTCAAATTAAAATAAGCTCGACCATGCCCTCTTTCCCCGTATTGTTTTCCTGCTAAATTTGGCGTAAACATTTTTTGCTAAATTTGGCGGGAAATCTTTCTGCTAAATTTAGCGGGACGTTTCCCATAATGACGTCACGTGTTACGACACATAAATTTTTGTCAAGTTACGTCACACGTTAATGTAGGGGGAAAATGTACCGCTAAATATAGTGGGGAGATGTTGCCACTGCATTTGGCAAGGAATATTTCCCGCTAAATTGAGCAGAAAATTTTCCCCCCTGACTTTCGCATGGAAATATTTGCTAAATTTAGCAGGTAATTCAGTGAAAATTTTTAGCTAAATGGGAGTGGAGCAGGAGAGGAAGATGGGAAAGGAAGGATACCCTCCCCTCCGTACCCTATCTCCTCCTCCTCAAGAGCTGCACTCTAATTCGGCATTACAAAGAGTTGGAAATGTCTTTGATTTTTTATGTATCAAAGTTGTGTTTGACTTGAAAATATCACTTAGAATGAAAGCTTAAAGGCTGCCGTTACATTGATAGGAGTTGCCCAAAAGAAAAGGCAGTTTTAGAATAGCCCACGCTAAAGCTTTGCGTACACAGGGAATACTCTTGTTGCCACTGCGCACGCACCAAATGCTAACCACGTTTTGCACTTTGTGTGCGCTATATTAGCATACACTATTTTTCGTAAATTGCTGTGTGTGAACGCAAAGAGTCCTTGCGCTCCTTTAAAAAGGATTCGTGATGAGATGTTGGCTAAAGCCAAGACGAGCACAGTCTTGTTCCCTTAGTGTTTTTTGCCCGATTTCCCAAAGGACATCCTGGTGATATCCCACACTGCCTGGTGATAGTTACAAAAATTGCCTTAGAAGAGTGAAGGGAGTAATACTTTGGTTTTAGTTCCTAGGCTAGGTGGCGCGAGCTACCGCCCGATACAAAGGGCACAGCCATTAGCATCCATCCGTCCTTGTAGCCCGGTTTGCTTCGAAGCTCGAACGGGACGTCTGTGCTCGTTGCGCAGGAGATGCGGAGGCGGCGCAACGAGGTCACGGTGGAGCTGCGGAAGAACAAGCGGGATGAGTCGCTGCTCAAGCGGCGCAACGTGCCCCAGGTGGACTCTACGGACGAGGAGGAGGCCGACCGCTCCCACACTGACCTGCAGACCATCGTGCTCAACGCCAGCAGCAACGACCCCAACCTGCAGCTGAGCGCCGTACAGTCGGCCAGGTGAGCGGTGCAACACGCTCGCCGGCGAGACGGGCGGACGGGCGTCGAGAAGCCCGTCAGTGCTCCGAGCAGTTTGGCGTAGATCTGTGGTGGTTTGATAAAAACAGAAAGAATAAACATAGGGACAGACAGAACAGAACCTTTCTTTTAAAAAGAAGCTGAAAAGGTTCTTTAAAAAAAACGTTGAAGGTAAATTTTAGAGTATTCTTATCCCACGAATCTGAACGTCGTGTTCTCCTTGAAGATAGGGCTGAAAAACCTCCGACCAGTTGTTGCGTCACGAAGGGGTCTTTCGGCCGCTAAGCGCGTGTCGCTCGTGCGGGCAGCGCGTGCAGTCACAAGCTTGCGAAGTATATTCCTCCACACCGACACCGATTGTGACGTCTTGTTCTGACCTTTTTGAACGTAGCCAGAGCGTGCGTGCATAGCTTTGATAGGTGCTGAAGATGCGGGAGAGCGGAGATTCCAAAAACTCCTTTGGTGACGTCGTGCTTCGGGAAGGTTCAGTGGTACTTTAAATATGATTTTTTGCAGCCTCCATGCACCAAATTGAAAAATAATCTCAATATTTGTGATCCTGGAGGCCAAAGGAAGACGACTTAAGTGTTTAACTTAAATACAGAACCGCTTCAGTTTCCCTTTAAGGCCCAACAAGCGGTCAGAAACAAGGCAATCGTTTCCAATGCCTCCTGGATAACAACGCCATAGTGCAGAATTTTAAACATCTACTAAAGAAGGCGAATGCGGTGCGCAGATTGGAGACAAGTTCTGCGTCTGCGTTGGCCTGGGAATCGGGATCTCGCCAAATTAACCCGAATCTCAGCCTAACACTCAAACGTAAAGAGCCCACGTTTGAGCATTGTGACGAATCGAAGATCACGAAAAAGGGGACATGGACGAAACTTCACCCGTGTCTTTTAGCTAGCCCTCACCTTTGTCATCTCTTCAAAGCCCATACATCCTTTCGTCACGCATGGCTGCAATTGCATTTTTACCTGGGAAGGGGGGGGAATTGACGGTGACGACTGACGTTTTTGGCAGAGAGATGAACTGAGTGCAGGAGCAGTACATACCCTTAATCGAAAATTTTTTAAATTGCTGGTCCAGCTTTTTACTGGTATACTTCAGCACTATAGTTACAGATGGTCTCACAATGTTATCTAGTGCATGCTAGTTGCGTGGCAAGGCTCCACTGCTCCATCTTGGCTCCCTCCCCCTCCGCCAGGAGGCTACTGTCGAGCGACCGTAACCCGCCCATCGACGACCTCATCCACTCGGGGATCCTGCCCATCCTGGTGCAAGCCCTGCGTCGGCACGACAAGTAAGTGACCGCACCCCGGCCCACGCGCCCGGTGGCGTGCAGGTTCCCGACGGTTGGCTTGGTGTCTGATCTGTGTGTGTCCATGTGTGCAGCCCCTCCCTGCAGTTTGAAGCGGCATGGGCACTCACAAACATTGCGTCCGGCACATCGCAACAGACGCAGGCAGTCGTAAAAGCAGGTTTGTGTCGTTTTCTTCTCTATTTTTTTTTGGGGGGGGGGGGGGGGGGGGGGATGCGTTTAGCGCATGTTAGTTGTCTTTCCTCTGGCTTTGGATATGCTTATGCCGTGTTGTCGTCGCACTGAAAAAGCATTTACTGTGTTCTGAACCTGTCACTGACGGTAGTTGTTCGATTTTTCGTAAAGGGATCCTGCTGGAGTCTTTGAGCTGTTTCTAATGAGGAGTAAAAATTCCAACTTTTTTGGGGGTGTTGCTCATTTTAATTATTTTATCATTAGTATCACTAGATTAAATTGTGTAGCGGTAATTTTTTGTTTCCTTTTGCTGCCAGCTGCTGCCGAGACTTTTGCATTAAGGCCGGTTCATGCCTGCATCTCGGTGCTGAGATAACGCAGTCGGTGCTTCAGCGCCGAGTTGGCACTTTATTGTGTACGTGTACAAGAAAAGACTAAAGTCAGGTGCATTTGGATGTCTCGTCAGTATGGACAGCTCCATCTCCGACAAAGTGCATTCGTAATGTGTATTTTCTATAATAAGGAGATAAGATTTGCCCGGTTTGTCCCCGAAAATATTCTCTGTATAGCGGGGTGTCTATATTATTGGGGTCTGTATTAATGAGATGCAAAATAATTCGACGTCAAATGCTCGTGTCTCCAGATGCGGTACCTCTGTTCCTGGACCTCTTGAGGTCGCCACACCAAAATGTCTGCGAACAGGCGGTGTGGGCCCTGGGAAACATCATCGGTACGTTCCCGCAGATGGCTTTGCTTGCAAGCCGCCGAAGCGGTCTCTCCGGCGGCACCCTCACAATGAAGTCGTCTCTGCCCAGGGGACGGCCCCCAGCTGCGAGACTATGTGATCCAGCTGGGCGTGGTGGAGCCTCTGCTGTCCTTCATCAAGCCCTGCATGCCCCTGACCTTCCTGCGCAACGTGACTTGGGTCATCGTGAACCTGTGCCGCAACAAGGACCCGCCCCCTCCTCTGGACACCATCAAGGAGATCCTGCCCTCCCTCTGCCTCCTCATCCACCACACCGACAACAATGTGAGGCTGCCCTCCGCTTCTCTGTGTTTGAGAGAGAGTGTGCGAGTGAGAGAAAGTTTGAGTGAGTGAGTGAGTTTGAATGAGAGAGAGTGAGGGGAGTGAGCAGTTGAGAGAGGGTTTGAGTGAGTCCATGTAAGAGAGCGTGAGTGAGGGGGAATGCCCTCTTGGTTTAATGTGGCTTGCGGTGGGGAGATTTTGTCGGGGGCAATAGCAAAGTAGTTGCTAGTCGGGCTAGTTGGTTCACCTCAAAAGCAGCAGAGTCCTTCAATACACTGCTGGTCACGAAACTTCGGCCGAAGTTTGACACCGGGTTAAAGTCTGTTGCCGGAGGTGCCACTTTTCCAGAGGAGTCATTTTCGTTCGGCCACCCCACCGTCGTCTTGCGGCCCTGAATTTGCGATTTCAAGCACAGACTTTTCTCTATTGATCTCTAACAACAGATTTTAGAAGTCAGCGTTTTTCATTTGTTTGTCAAGCAAAACAATGTTCTACTGGCAAAAAAAAACAAAACAACAGGGACACTTATGACTGCTTATGTGTAGGAATGCGAAAACATTCCTACATGCAGCGCGTTTGTACCAGCAGCGCGCCACGTCTTCTTATCACACACGGCGCTGCGGCAGTGACATCACGCTCCTCCACTGCACAGGTGCAGCGAACCTTGCAGGCTTTACGACGGCTTCCGTGACGAAGCATTGCATTGCTGCGCTTTTCCTTGTGTTTTATTTCTGAAGTGCGTCCGCCTTGACCTTGGGCGCACCCGCCGGCTTCCGTGACGAGACATCTCCGTTGCTGTGCGTTTCTTTGCGTTTTATTTCCGAGGCGTGTCTGCTTTGAACTTGAGCGGCCGTGCCGGCTTGCGTGACAAGGCATCTGATAGGATGCGTCGCAGCCAATTTAGGTGCCGTTTTTCGTCGTTTTTGATGCCGTCGGCTCCGCTCCGTGGGACAGTTGATGCTTCTGCATTAAAAGGGCCAGGCTGCTGAGTTTACGGGTTCTCAGGAACTACTTGATGGCACTACTCGCATCGTTGCATTTTGATTGTGATAGCGGTATATTGAGAATTAATTTTTGGGCAAGAAGGAATGAAGATCAATATTTTGGAAAAAGTTGCAGAAAAGAAAGTTCAATCAGTTTACTGGGTGTGCAGGGCTGAAGGCATCTACATTAACAAGAAACGCCGTCGGTGCGATCACGTGTCACCGCAATCTGTTGGTGGCTCCTTCAGGGTGGGTTTATTACAATCTCACTTTCTGGTTGCCAAGCTTCCAGCAGTACTGGCCAAGTTGGCTGCTCTTACCCGTCTCGTCTGTGCAGCGCCACACAAGGTCGCGTGCCAAGCTCAGTGATGTAATTGCTGCGCCATATGCGCCAAACTGCACCAAAGTGGTTACCCTGCTACATCCTGCAACATTTTACCAAAATGAGAGGAATTTGCGTTAACGTTACGCCAGTACTTCATTTCACTTAAATAATACTGAAAATATAATAGCTCAGGCCTTGCTGCCTGGCCGGACCGTTGCGATATGGTTATGAAAGTTTTCAGAACTTTTGATTATCGTCCTCAAAGAACATAATATTCAAATGCATTTCGTCTGAAAGACTGACAGTTCTCGGAAGTTTCGCAGTATTTCTAATTTTCGTCGTCTGTTCTGCTTCAGGGTTAGCTAGTCTCATTGAGTGCGCTCGTCACCGCACACTGGTGTACTGCAGAGAAACGAAACCCGCAGAGTAGGCATTGCGATTTTGCATGTCTTAGTTCTCCGCAGTGCACCACTGTGCTAAGGGGAAAGCACTCTACAGAGCGAGACTCGAAGCAATTCCTGAATACAACTTCGGCTCGTATACATGATAGTCTGCATTATCCTGGCGGTACTGGTTTCCAATTTGAGATTTAGCAAGGATACTTTGGTATTGCAGGAACATTTATGTGCACTCTTTTGTATGTTTATTTATTTATGCCACCTCATTTGTTTAGCTATCACTTTTATATAGATGTGAGTAAATTAGAACTAAATTGGCAGGAGCAGTGGATAATGGGTTTGGCGTTTTTTTTTAAGTTTCTTTTACATGCCGTTTATGTTATGAAGTTCTACACATAAAATGTTGTTGACGTTCATGATCAAATGACAAGTGCTTTGTTTTTTATCTGAATTATAAATTGCAGTTTTATTACCAACCTCTAGAACTTGAAGGAAATGTTAATTTATGTGCTAAATTTTATTGTATATTTCAGTGGGATTCAGTACCTAAAATAACCATTACTGCAGTTTGTGCTGTCCTTGAGCTATCAGCTTTTTGTAACCCTGTCTGGTGCTTCTCCACATCACTAAACGCTAGTTTTGTGTTTGAGGGGACTCACTCCCACTTTGCATTTGATGCTAACAAAAGGTTGCACATAAATGAGAAGGCAATGCAGACATTGCCTTTTAGTTGGACAGGCAGACACATTAATCTTAACATGATGTTTGCATTGGTATGAATAAAAATGATACTACAAAAGTTATTTTGTTGCTCCACAATTGAACTGCTCCAAGAGCTGGTGCAAAATGACTCTGACCAATGGCATTACTGCAAGCTCTCCCATAGCGTTACGGAGGAGCTTCGTGACCATCAGCGTATTGAAGGACTACGGGGCTAGCTTTACGTCAAAACCCTCCACAGACCTTGCTTGGCTGTGTCTAGAGCACCACACCACACTACTTACCCTTGTGTCCGCGAATTGCGACACAGTCGCAAGACACGTAATGCCAGGATGCTTTGCATAGGTTTGTGTACCGTAATTTAACCTTATCTAGTCAACCACTTGCTTTGTGTGTTGCCCAAACTTTTGTTTTTGAGGCAGTGTTTTCTGTTGGGTGCTCGAGTTCAGAAAAGACTGTGTGTTTAAGTGGGCTTATATTCCCCAACCTTTTCACCCATGTCACGAGCCCAGAATCAGTTCCCTCTGTGAGGAAC
This sequence comes from Ixodes scapularis, assembly GCF_016920785.2. Lineage (NCBI taxonomy): Eukaryota > Metazoa > Arthropoda > Arachnida > Ixodida > Ixodidae > Ixodes > Ixodes scapularis. Next base: position 50,526,307 of record NW_024609880.1, on the reverse strand, counting down.
AGTGCACAGTAGGTTCCTGCTATGTTTTTAATCTATTCATAAGCCGTTTAATTAGAACGGCGTTTTTGTGGAATACCTACCTTTTGTTTTTGCGGCCCCGTTGAGTGCGCTTCTTTCCGGGCGCGGGTGCACTGCAGAGATGCAACACCCGCGGAGCTTGCTTCTGTGGGTGTTGCTTCTTCGCACTGCACTGGTGCTCGGCGAGAAGCTCACTCAACGGGGCTCGGGCAGGGCACGCTTGAGCTATGAAAACGGGCACCACGCGGAAATTTCCATAGCAACTTGCACAAACACCGTGACGGGGCGGCATGGCATAGGCCCACGTCACAGCGTCCGCGCAAATTGCTACAAAAACTGCCGCGTGGTGCCCGTTTTCATCACTCACGTGTCCCCTGCTTAACGGGACATTAGACAACCTCTTGGCCTGATGAACAAACTTCAGTTCGTTTTGAGTTGTCATGTGCTGTCCAAACAGTCCATTATAAACAACATTTTTGAGGGATAAATAAACTTACGTCATACATTTCACGTATGTTTCATGTGGGGCATGCCTGCTTATGATCAGTAGACCTGTGCAGAGGAAATCATAAAATACCTCCTTTGTATGTGCAGCCATTCATGTGGCAAATCATAATTTTATCTTGCATCATATCTAGATGAATTTTTGATAGCTCAGACAAAATTTGTGGCTTCCTGGAGTTCGAATCAATGAGAGTCTACTGTGTTCTCCTTCGTTCGATGCTTGTCGACTGCCAATGATACAGCCATTCGGCTGTTTCCCCGACAACCGACGTCGCGTATCTTGCAGAGTTGATTCATGCATTTTTTTTTTTGCAGATCCTGGTGGACACGGTGTGGGCGCTGTCGTACCTCACGGACGGTGGCAACGACCAGATCCAGTGGGTCATTGACTCCGGGGTGGTCCCACACCTTGTGCCCCTGCTCAGTCACAAGGAGGTCAAGGTGCAGGTAAGGCTCGCACCGCTTTTTCTTCTCTCTCCTTCTTCACCCCGACTCGATGGTTTGGACGCCATAAAGGCAGGCCCGTACCGGCCTGCAGGTGCCCGTAATGGCGGTTAGAAATTTCTGCCAGGGGCATCACAATCTGACTAGGGCTTATTATCGCAGTTTAGATGCTCTATATTTATAATGATTGATGGATCCTCTAAATTCTTTCTGGATTTAAAGGATCCCCGATCATTGTATCTTTAAAAACGTTCAGCCTTTCCACTCTCGTGAAGAAGGAAGACCAGCGGAGCTGTACTCAATACAATGTGTGCTTCTTCTTCGTCGTCGTCTGTTTTTCGCGCTGTTTCCTACGGTGAATTCCCACCAACGATTCCAACTATCCATTCTTTTATTATAGCTGGAAAGGTTGCCGCCATCTACGAGCGATGGCGAAAACCGTACTGGTTGTGTGCTTGTCGCCGTCGCTTATAGATGGCAGTAGCTGTCCGGGTAGGTTTGTGTCGACATACAGGGACACAATCCTTAACAGCTCTGCTGTAAAAATCGGGCAGTCCTGTACCCATTTGCTTTTATACACATCTTGGACTTTACCAAAGTTAAGAACATCACCAGCAGCACCACATCTGTTATTTCAGTAATTATAGTGAAGTGAATACTCCCAGCATATAAAGCATGTATGACTAAGTCTTTACAAAGTTAGTGCAAAAAAAGAACTGTTGCATTCTGAAGAGGCACGCAATTTAAAAGTATAACTCGAATTGAAGAAAAAAGAAATGAAAATAAATTGTTATACCCTATTAAAATTTGAATAAAATAAAATGAACATAGGCAAGCTTCTAGTGGAAATCGTTTTGTCAAATTTTCTCTATCACAGAGTCATTTTTTTAAGATTGTGCATTTAAACTGACAAGTCATTTGATCGACAACTAATGGTTCAATGACAGCCATTTTAGACATTGCACGGGTGTAGATGCTATGTAATTAAAATATACAATTAAAAGATGTGGGATTTCTTTATATCTGATCTTTGAGTGAAGAAAGTAGTTTTGAGGTGCAGTTATAATTACTGTCACTAAAACGCAACAAACCGTAGGGTCACAGCCAGTGTTTTGGGACATTATATGATCTTGCTGACCATAAGCCATCTAGAATAAATTTACACTCGTAGTATTGAGCATAAACGTTTCATAATACACCTTTTATTGCAAGAAAAAAAGAAAAAAATTCCCAATGGTTCTTTTGGTAGGCGAAATAGGGAAACATCCAGCTTACTAGATAACAGAAAGTATAAAACAGAGAAAGGACGTACTTTCTGTTATCTAGTACATCTTACCAACACGCTCATTAGGAATCTAATATCCAGCTTAGGTCAGTTTTTTTTCTTTCTCAATCACAGCACTACGTCGCAGCTATTGCACCGTAAGAAAGGCTAGACTTGTTTGAATGTTGGATCCTCGGGACCCGATTTATTGAGCAGATACAGGAGTGTTCCTTAGTATCGGACATCATAAAAAGGACTGTTCATTCTTTCAACTTTGAAGCGCGACAGGTGACTCGGACGACACAAGAAAGAAATTTGGGTATGGGGGAAAAAAGAAAGGCGGATTATCGGATTATCTTTGGCGCCAAGTCCTGCCAGTGGAATCCGGAGGGAGAACAAAACAGGCACTTACGAAGAAAAGTGAAACATAATGCAAAATACGACATAATTTATTATGAAAGCATCTGATGAGGGGTTCGAACACACCACCGTGTTCGCCGTCACGTTTTTGCCCCGTTTTAGTACAATCTCTACTTCTCCGGTTTTTTTTCTCTCGGATCTGAATGAAAACTTATACCTTTTTCAGTCGCATTAGTTGTGTCGCCGCTGAGAGAACATTAACGTCCGAAAGCAAGCAGTTGCGCCGTACCGCTATGGCACGCGTGTTGTAAACAAAACCGGTATCCTCACATTCTGGTTTTTGCATGAGATTCGTGTGCTGCTCAGTGGCGCCCCCTTAGTATAGTTCTCATCGTGAATAAGTCTCACTGTTGTAAAGGCTGCGCCCACCTGTAAACATAGTTTTTGAAAAACAAAAGTTTGTTTATAAGTTGCTTTTTTGCGTAAGTTGCACATACCATATTTTCTGCGACTTACACCCTTGTGTAAGTCGCCCATCCGTACATTGAGTCGTGCTTGTGGGAAAGTTGGTATGCAAGTTGCACCTTTGTATGAGTTGCAGATTTTAGCACGGGTCACGCGATGAGTCTTTTAGTTTACGCGAATTGGTATCACAAAATTGGAGTTTCACACAATCAGCTAGATTGCACATACCGGTTGACACGCGACTTTGACGTTTCGACTTGCGAGAAACGCCCATAGCGAGGTGCTGTCTGGCGGGGGCAGTTGAGAGCTAGACACTCGTGAACCAATCCTTGGACTACTAGGCCTAGCCTAGGCCAAGTCCTGGACATGACGCGAGCATCGAAGCGCAGGCAGAAAGATAAATTTTTACATACTTTTTTCGGTACCTCTAAAAAATTGGCTGAGCACAATCCTTCCTTTTACATCTAGCAACACAGCTGGAGCATGGCACAAAAGAAACTGCTCATCAAGCGGAAACTAAAAAAGATGTGAGAAAGTATTCTGCAATGCGTGTATACCAGCCCACTTACCTTTCAGTGTTAGTGGACTGAAGAAAAAGAATACGGAACCAGGGCTGAATTAGGCGCAATGTCAATAACATGCTGTAAAAGCTTTATTTTCACTGTCTTGCCTATCCACATTGAGCCGCTTCGGGGAAACCATAAAATTTCTCGGTTTAGAGTCGGTTATGAAAAGTGTGGAAGAGTGCGGCGACAGCAGTGCCCCCTGGAGGGTGCAACACCGCCTATGGCTACACAGTTACGGTGCTCTACGAAAGATGGCGCGCGGCGCATAAAAAAGTGGCGTCGCACCATGAATTAAAAAGAAAGGCGTATAAGTTGCATCGTTGTATAAGACACACCAAGAAAAATATTTGAAGAAAACTGCGACTTATACACCGGGAAATTGTAGCTCCGTAGGGCAGCTAAGTATGGCATGTGGAGTTCCTGCAATCACAGACTTGTACTCTCACTAGTTGCTTGCAACACTACCAAAGGTACAGGGGCAAGAACATGACCCATGCAGCTGGAGAAGAGGGGAAAGGGGAACTCCCCTCATACCCCAACCCGCTTGGTGCACCCCCTCCCTGTTGGTTTTCACCCCTTCGGAGATTCGCCCGTCACTCAAAATTCATACAAAAGCAGCTTTTCTCACTCTTCTACCTGTGGCCTCCACTGCATTGTGCAACTAGCGAGAAAGAGTATACGCCACCACGCTTCGAACTATCTTCGGACCGCTGGAAGAGTAAGCCACCGGCAGGTGTTCTGCCATTTTTCTTTTGTCGTAGATGTCAGTGTGGCCTACGTCTTGCACAGCTAACCCCTTTTAACTGGGGACCTCCATGACCAAAAAATATTGGCAAACTGGGACGTTTTCCCTGCCCCCATTTTGCCAATATCTCTTGGTACCACATGTATCTCGTCAAACTTTTTTTGTGCTGCCATCTATGCATCGGTTTCTAAAGAAAAATTATTTCTGATGTTTGGGGATAGACAGTGCTTCCTCCTGCGCAATGAAAAGGGAGCGTTTAAAGACATGCTCCCCAAGACCAGCTGAAGAACGACGCATCAATAGGCGCGCCTCCCAAGCTGCAGTCAAAATTGCCATGCGTCTCAAGGGGTTGAGGTCCATACTTATAAAACAGCTGCATATAAGTCGCTGTACAACATAAAACATACCAACAGAAAGATTTAAAAAAAAAGTGAATTGTATAGTGGAAATTACAGTTTATGTAATTTTAATTTGCCTCTAAAATTGATTGGGAGCAAATAATTACTCTGCAAACTTTTTTTTTTTTAACATTGTTGGTTATTTATATTTCTTGTTTAGTGCACCTGAGAAATGTTTGCGCTTGTGGGGGGGCTTGTTTCTCTAAGATTTGGAGCGTGCAGGGATGACAAGAGACCCGTGCACTTGGGTTTGCTTTTCAGACGGCAGCGTTGAGGGCGGTGGGCAACATTGTGACAGGCACAGACGAGCAGACGCAAGTGGTCCTAAACTGCGACGCCCTCACTCACTTCCCCGCGCTGCTCACACACCCCAAGGAGAAGATCAACAAGGTGAGCGGGAACTGCAGGTAGTGGAACTCACACTTATCCTTTTGGTTTGCCCTTTTCCATTGGGATGTGCGAGTGCCAACATGTTCACTGGATTTTGAATTTGACCAAGTTAGGATCAAATTACAAATTTCGGATGAGAGAAGAAATGTTACAGTTCTTCATTTTACGTCAAGAAAAGTGTGTTTTAGGGACGAAAATTGAGGAACACTATTTGTTACATGAAAAATATATTATGCAATGTTAAAAAAAAAAAAAAGGATTGGGTGTTACATTGAGAACAGGCCTACATAGAAAAAGGTGACCAATATATTAAGTGATCCTGCTTTCCTGTTATTCCTTCAGTATTTACACAAACCTACATACAGAAGGATGTAAATGATTCTGCTTTTCCATTATCCACTCAATTGTTTTTTGCGATACTTGAGGCGATTTCGGTTCTTGGGGGATCTTTTGCTTCTTTAGAGTCTTCACACACTCATCTCGCAGGCTGGTTTTAACCTAGGGGCTTGTGCTTTGATCCCGGCGTGCTGGGGAATGACGAAAAAGACTCCTGGGGATTTCCTTCCCTACTTAGAGCGCATCGTTGCTCACGGCTTCGTGCGGGAGGTCTGCCCGCAATGGCAGAGGCGGAGGTGCATCTGAGGATCGTCCCCGTTCCTTTTTTCATGGAAACGCTTGAACTAGGGCAACGTGGGGACGTCTTCCCGTGATCAGAGAACCGTTTTGATTGCCTGCCCTCGTTGCCGGAGGCATCGCTTGCGCTCAGGTTGGGATCTGCCAGGAGTCCGGGAATGGTGGCTCCCCTCTGTCTGGGTTAGAGCATCCCACTCCTGTCTGTATCTGACCCTTGCCGGCATTGAGCATGGCTCGGTGAGGCAATTTGCAATTGTAAAATGTTCTCTTGTTTTTGTTTTTTTTTGCTTTTTTACGGGAATGGTGCTTAGGAGACAAGAGGACGTATGGAATGTGTTTGAGCACAGGGATCTTCTATTGGAGTGCTGGCATTTGGGTCGACTACTTTTTTTTATTTATTGTCACAATATGCGGTAGGAAAAACACAATCTCTTTTAGCTTTTTTTTTTCTCAGTATGTTTTGTTTTGTTCATCTTCAAACTAGACACTTAATGTATGATTTGGAGGGAAGGCAGTCTTTAGTAGAACTGAATAATCAGTTTCTAAAAAACCTGGCAGTTCTTTCTTTTGCCAGATTCAACCTTCACTGAAAGGAACGGCCATCTTGAATGGGGATGTACACTAAAGCAATTTTATCTTTTTTTTTTTTTTTTTTCTTTTTTTGTTGAGCCTTATTGTGTGTGGTAAAGCTTTGAGACGAAAACATGGTCGACTTTGTGGCTGTCATTGCTGAAAGTGCCGGCTTGCTCTTTCTAACTTCAGGAGGCAGTCTGGTTCTTGTCCAACATCACGGCAGGGAACCACCAGCAAGTCCAGGCGGTCATTGATGCAGCACTCATTCCAATGATCATCCACCACCTCAGCAAGGTAAGGGTCTCACCCTTGGGCAGTTTCCATTCTTGAAGGGAGCTCCAATAGTAATGCCGACGATTCAGGCTGCGAATGGAGATGTGAGAGGCCATAATTAAGAAGTTTGATCTTCGTTCAAGAGGAAAATTCTGCAAGTGCGGGGAGGATTTTAGCAAGCCCTCAACATGCGTTAAATTGATGTCGTATCGTACTGGAAGACAACCAAGGTCGGTGTATTCTTTTGAAATTCGTTGTTTCCATGCATGCGTGGTTTCTTTAGAGTGTGCAGAGCATTGTCTACCTTGGTTTCGAAGGCGCCATAGCTGAGATTCGTTAGAAAGGAATCGTGGAAAATTTCAGCCGACTTGTTGTTTGTGCTTCGACCCACGAGAGAACTGGCTGCTAACTGACACTCACTGTGATGTGATTGCTGCGCCAGTTGCTCCAAACTGTGCCAAGGGGCTAACCCTGCTACGTCCTGCTACGTTTTGCCAAAATATGGGTAATCTGCGCCAAGCCTGCGCCAAAAACCCAATTTCAATCGCCTTTCAAAACCTAAACTAAACTGAGTAATTGAGCACGAGTGTGCCATGTGGCGCAAGCGGCCGCCTGACACAAAGTACCCCAGCATCAATTGTCCCTCCGGTTTTGCATAGTTATCTCGCGTCTTGCGCTCTCGTCGTCTCACGTCTTTTATTTTGTTTTTAATGATAGTGTGTGCGGACGCTCCGACGCTAGCGTGCCAGTTACCAGCCACGCCGTCATGCTGTGAAACAAAACCACGTTTTTGCACGGCAGGAGTTACTTTGTGAGCTGAAGCACTCGCTTCTGAAAGCAATAGCCGCGGGAAAACTATATTTGGTCCCTGCCTTCCAGTCACCGTGGTCGCGTGATGTCGGGTGTTGCCATCCCCATGTCGCTGCAGATATGTCGCTTTCTAAAATGAAACTAAGTACCGCCGCATGTTCATGAACATTCCTATTCTTGTTTAAATCATACGTTACTACGAAAATCCCTCTTTAACTTAAAGACTGCTGTGTCGAAGTATTGATTACCTAGGTTTCTCTCGGTGGGCTTCCTTTCGAGAGGGACCCCGGTACGGGAAAAATCTGCCGCGAAAGAAAGTTGATGAAGAGAAGTGAGCTAGCAAAGAAGGCAATGGCTGCACGCTGAACTCTCACAGGGTGTTTCTTTGTCTCGAGTTCAGTGGTTGCACAAAGCGCTCCAAGAACTTTTTGACCCTGGCTCGCGTGGTCTTGTACCAATAACTCAGGTTCTTTTTTTTTATGTTTAGTTTGTATTTCGTTTGCCGGCCTGGCGAGCACGTGCGCTAAAGTTTTTTTTTTTTATGTTTGACAGCTACATTTTTATGCAGTTTTGGGGATCAGTTTTTTTTTTGTTTTGATCAAGCAACCCATTGTCTCCGCTCGCACGACGAAGCACGCGAAAGTGCAAGCCTGCCGAAGTTGCCCTCACATGCATACGAACATGATGGCGCGACAGAGGCACCAGCCGGGACACTTGCAATCCATTGTTTTACTTTTCCTTACTTTTGAGGGAAATCTGGCACGTTGGGAACCAATAAACCGGTGGCAAGCGGTTTTTCGGAATTGCTCGGCAATGCCTACATCACTGTACACTTGTGGGATGTCTCATCAGCAAAAACACAAGCAGCGAGTTCCGTCACAACACGCCACATCAAAACACAACACAACACAAAGTGCCCTTCGGTTGTACAGCACTTAAAACAAATATTTTTATTTTCTAAGGATATCTGCTCCAAAAGCCACTTTTACTGCTGCAAACTTACTGGCTTAACTGCTCGAAAAACACTTTTGCTGCTCCAAAAACACTGTTTTGGTTGCTGCAAAGGCCACATTTGCTGCTCCAAAACACCGTTTTGGCTGCTCCAAAAGGTGCTCCAAAATGGCTTAGGCCAATCACATCACTGCACCCATTATTGCTAGGATCACAGTATTCTAGAATCGCAGGACGCAGCATGTCTATACCACAGTATACTGGTGTCATAGTCTGTAAGTCAATTTTCTAGGACCACAGTATGGTGGGATTTGAGTATGATGCAGTCATAGTACTCTAGGATTGGAATATGCTGAGACTACAGTATGCTAAAATTGCAGTATGCAAGGATTGCAGGACCGCAGGAATGGATTCGTTTCATTAGATATGTCGACAGATTTTCCCTGACAGTTGGTAAAACAACGGCGAATGTAAGAGTGGGAGTGTGACGGGTTTCTGCCGAGTCTGCGCATGTTCCTTGGGAATGCGAGTGCCTCTCCCCTTTGCGTGTGCCTGCAGGGCGAGTTCCAGACGCAGAAGGAGGCTGCCTGGGCCATCTCGAACCTGACCATCAGTGGCACCAAGGCCCAGGTGTCGTACCTGGTGGAGCAGGGCGTGGTGGCCCCCCTTTGCAACCTCCTCACGGTCAGGGACCCCCAGGTGGTACAGGTGGTGCTGGACGGCCTCAACAACATCCTCAAGATTGCCGGCACACAGTTCTACTCCATCGCCAGCAGCATCGAGGAGTGCGGGGGTGAGCACACGCGCGCACCCCGCCGGCTTGCGCGTGTTTGCTCATTTCCTTGCCTTGAGTGTGCATACTATTGTGTCCAATATAAGCTGAAATGGTCTTTCATGCTTTAAGTATAGTAATCCCTCATTATAACAAAATCACTTTTTTCGAATTTGTCGCTTTTATTGAAGTTCAATGTGGTCCAGTCCGAAACGCACGCATTTTAGACTTGACTATTCTAAGTGTATCGGCGGCCGCATGCGCTTATTACGAAGGCAGAGGTGCCGAAAGAATGCAATCCTAGACGAAGGCGCACGGAGACCCTTGCGTTCCCTCCCTCTCCCTTCTTCACCGAGGAAAATGGCAAACTGGGAAAATAGCAAACGAGAAAACTGAGCAAACGGGCGATGGAGGGCAGAGCGCGGAGCATCGCTTCCGATGCCGACGCACCAATGCGTCCAGGGAGCCGCGGGAGCAGCGCCCATGTTCCGCTTGCGTCGTACACGTTTGTCGTACGGGAGAGTGGGGGTGTTTACCGAAAGTCGCTAAGATCTGTGAGGTTCAGAAAAGTGGCCATCCCAAGTCTGAAATAGTCAAAGAATTTGACATTCCGGCATTGGCTGTACGAAACTATCCACCATATTGCAAAACAAGCAAGGCATACTGGACGAATTAAAAAATTTCTCATGCAGAAAGAAGTGGTTCCGCGACCCGAAAAAAGATTGCCAACTGCTTTGCGCACGTCGGATTTTCTCTTGCGAGGATGCTCGCCGAGCCGGCGATTCCTAGAGCTGCAATAATCTCTACAGGCGTGTGTGCAAATGTGTTGGTGAAGCCTCCGAGGATAGCTTTGATTCGTTCGTGCTTGTTGATGTGGACGTTTCCGTTGTTGCTCCTGCCACGGATGCTGCGATCGTAGACCTTGCGTGCGGCCAGGGTGAACACAAAGCGACGTCTGAGAGGTACCTTGGGAAACACCGACGACTGCGGAGATGGGAAACATCCTAGGGCTGTTTCGAAACAAAGTGGAGTGTGGCGGCAGTGACAGTGTTCTTGCGATGCCTGGAGCAGTTTGAGGAGAACTGAACTCCACTTAATTATTTTTTAACTCGGTAAAGCTACCACGAGTTGTCCATAACCAAGGTTTGTTTGATTAAATATATGATTGGAGTGTTTTGCAGTGTTGTTATTTTGGCTGTCTCGCTTTTATCGAAGTACCGCTTATATAGAATTTTTTTGCCATCCCATTGACTTTTAAAATGAGGGATTACAGTCTAGCCCGTTTATAACTAAGTCGGCGGGAATTGAAAATCACTTCGCTATATCCACTATTTCGTTATATCCAAACTAAAGAGAAAAAAAAAAAAATTGTTCACCTGGGGGAACGTGTTTATTCCTTCTGCAAGAAGCCATCTAGGGTCCCCTGCACGCTGTTCGCGAGCGAGCGTTTAACGATCGCGGCCTCAAACTTGTCAAACTGCAGATCAAAGCTCGGATCGGAACCCCCGAAGTACATTAGAATCACGTCGACCGCAGCAACGGCTGCTCCCGAGGTCACTGGCTGCGAAATGCGACCGTCATCACAATCGTCGTCGGAGGCAGTGTCATCGGCACTTTCGGTTAGACACTCTTGGCAAGGTCCTCGGTGGACACGTCCTCCGTAGCGACGATGTCGTCGTCGGCAAAGGCAAAGTCCATGTGATCCACGCCGGGAGGCACGAGGTCGACCTTGCTTGCCGTTTCCCAGAGCCGCCCCAAGCATGTCGCTGCTGCGCCACCATCAGCGGCTACTGCTCCGTTTTCGGCAGGACTCTCGTCAGCACCGCTGCTCTTCGAAAAGCCACCTTTCTGGAAGCAGTGGAGGATGGTCTGTGGCTTAATGTCCCTCCAGACTCTGCTCGCAAAGAATATGGCCTTCTCAGACGGGACCTTCAGGCTGGCTGGGTCAACGGCGGTGCGGATGTCAATCAGCAGGCGCTCGATCACTCGGCGCCGGTAGAGGACTTTGAAGTTCGCAATGACCCCTTGGTCCATCGGCTGTAGCTTCGCGGTCGTGTTCGGGGGCAGGAACAGCACCTCGACAGCACTCAGATGAGCATTCACGTGATGAGCGCTGCAGTTGTCCAACAGAAGCAGCACCTTGCGCTTCTTTTTGTCCATCGCCTTGTCGAAGTCGGTGATCCACTTTGTGAAGATGTCTCGCGTCATCCAGGCCTTCTTGTTATCGCGGTACGCTACCGGCATGGACAGCACCTTAGCGAAGCCCCGTGGCTTCTTCGCCTTTCCTATGATCAGCAGATCGCGCTTGTCCGAGCCGTCCACGTTCGAACAAACGAGCACCGTAATGCGGTTCTTGCTATTCTTGCCTCCCACACACTTGTTAGTCTTGGCCACCAGTGTTTTCGCTGCTAGCAGCTGAAAAAACAATCGGGTTTCATCGGCGTTATAGATATCCTTGTTGGCGTACGTTGCAAGGATGCGGTCCAGGTTCTTTTCCATCCACTTCTGGAGTGACGGATCGTCAACGGACGCGGCCTCACCGACAATGTTCTTGCACGTTATGTCGTGCCTGTCTTCGAACCGCTGCAGCAATCCAGTTCCTGGCTGGAAGTCGTCGTGGTGAAGAACGAAGCCCAAATCCCTTGCTTTTTGTAGCATGAGTGGTCCACTCAGCGGGATGTTCTTCGCACGGATATCCACGAACCACTTGAAAAGCGCCGCTTCTACGTCGGAGTAGGTGGCACCTCGGATTCGTTTTCGGTCACCGCCACCAACGTCGCCATCCAGAACGGCGTCGATCTTGCCGGCGTTCTTGATAATCGTCGACAAAGTAGACTGCGCGATATCATACTTTCGCGCGATATCGCTCTTCTTGACGTTCCTACAGACTTCATCCAAAATGGCGCGCTTCAGCTTCAGGGACAGCACTTTCCTTTTTCCCGTCGACGTCCCGGGGCTCGCGGAACTCGACATGGTCGACAAAGCGGTGATTCGGAAGAATCAAGGGGCAGTCCGAGTCTTTTCCGTGTAATTCTAACACTAATGTAAGTCCGTTGTCCAAAAGTTGTCGGGGGGAAGTCGGAATGGCAGAAGCAGCGAAGCGGTCAGTATGATACAAAAAGCAGAGAACGAAGAAAAATGATAACTGTGATAACGACGAGCGCCTCGGCGCACCCTTGCCCGTGTCGCGGTGTGTTCAAAACTCCAAGCGATGCGACTCTGGAGCTGGCATTGCACGACGCCTGCACCTTGCGCGAGAGTTACGGGTGTCTCTCTCGAGTACACGAACGACGCTACTGTGCGTTAGCTACCCCAGCCGACTCCGAGTTAAACTGGCGGCTCCAGCGACTGTACCCGTCACGTGACAGCAAAGGGAGAGAGAGAGAGAGACGACGATTGGCCGCATGAGAGTGATGTCGTCAGAAATTTTTTTTTTCTTTCTTGTTTGTTTTGAAAAGTTTCAAGGACACGGCGGCGCATGAGGTGGTGCGGTGAAGCAATCTTATAGGAGCTACACGATAGAGAGAGCAGACGACGCTGCGGAGGCTGCCGGCAGCCGAATTTTGAGTAGTTTTTTACTCAAAATTTGCAAAAAAAAGGTCAAAAAGTATTGTGATTGCTAAGTATTTTATCTGCTCGGCACGAAATTTGTCTTCGTTATATCGGCTGAGGCTGTTTTATTTACTTCGTTATAACTGAACCCAAATTGCATTAAAAATGCAGAAATGGGAATGGGAAATCTATATCCCTTCGTTATAACCGCTATTTCGCTATAAATGGGTTCGTTATAACCGGGCTAGACTGTACTGTAAAAGGCAAAGATGTGCCGCTGTTGAGCAGTGCCGCACAGTGCGCAAGTTTGACGTGTGCTAAAACAGTAGCTGAAAAGATCCAGCCCGCTCGGACAGAACGGTGTTGCCACGTAATCCTGAACTTCGTGAAAGAAGGAAGAAATGAGAAGAATTGTGTTTTTTGGTGATTGGTGCTCTTATTCAGGAGAGGTCTCTGCCATTTATCAAAGACGGCCTTCGAACAAGGGAGCATGGGGGTTTGTTTCACATCTGGTTTGAGCGTGTTGTCCCAAGCAATGTTCCATACAGCTTTGGTGATTTCATGTGTTGTATGGGGTGAGGTGGTCTTTGTTTATTTTGTGGATCCTTCCAGTCTTGGTGTTGACTATTGTTATGCCTTTGTCATTGTATAGTGCCTCATGATGAAGCAAAGGTATACTACTATATACTCCATTTACTCTTAAGCTGAGACCACAGTGGGAGCTACGTGCCCACCGGACCAATCAGCCGCCTCCCTCTTGCCACCCGACCCGGCTCTCCGTGCGAGGGCATGGTCGGTGGCGTGATAACATGGGGAAAGAGAGGCGTATCACTGGTCCAACGGGGAAGTAGCTTCCACTGCAGTCTCAGCTTAGGGGTGAATGGGATATAGGTAAAACAACTAAACACAAAACCTCTTGAGGTGTGGGGTGGTCAGTCTGAATGTCTGCAGCATTACTGAACTTAATCCTCTGTTTCACCTTGTCAAAAAGCATTGAGATGTTTTACTGAGCAGTACTCGGTGCTTCCTTTCAGGCCTGGACAAGATTGAGTCCCTGCAAAACCACGAAAACGAAGAAATCTACAAGCTGGCGTACGAGATCATCGACCAGTATTTCTCGGACGACGTGAGTGAGGCTCTCATACTCTGCATATTTGTCGACGGCCTCGGCCTTGAACTTCAGTGTAAAATATATACATGTCTGGACATTGCTTGCATCACGGCTGCTAGATAAAGTCCTCTCCTAGTCTCGGTTGCCACCAGATGGCACTTCGATTAGCGGCCTGTGGTAGCCTAAAGAATTTCACACTTCTGCTACACATGTTGCTTAGACTCAACTTCGTCATTGATTCTAATTTCGTGCCTCAATGACGGCAAGAAGAGTTTTATGAACACGTTGAAGTAGAGAGATATCTGGCACGGCGTTCGCGCGAGCGTCCGTCGCATGCTCAAAGCAGACGTCCCGAGCGGAAAGTGGCGTTCGACACGCTCCGTGTTCCCACCCAAAAAGTGTCTTACGCTGTGCCCCGAACCAAGCTCTTTTTTTTTTTCCCCGAAGGTGGACGAAGACCCCTCGCTGATGCCCCAGACGTCCGACCAGGGCTACCAGTTCGACCCCAACGCTTCGATCCCGACCGATGGGTTCAAGTTCTGATCGGCCCCCGACGGCAGATCGCCCCCCCACGGCAGCCGCAGGTCACCGCGCAAGCGGAACGCGGCGACGGAAGCGACGGCGCACGGCAGCACCCCGGGCGGATCCTAGAAGCGACGGGGGCACCCATGGGACGGCTCGGAACGGCGGAGAAGAAAGAGGAGAGACGTACGATCCTGGGAGCAGGGGAATGCGGAAGCGAGCTCCGCAATGCGGGCCGGAGATGAAGCAACGGACACCAGTGTGGCAAAGGTGGCGGGAGAAACAACAAGTCGGAGGAGACTATAGTGTTTGTGGGGAAGGCCGTTGCAGTCCCCCCCCCCCTCCCCACACCACCGAGTTCCAGGAACCGGGTCGTTCGCTCCCCACCATGCCTCTGCTGCCCCTTTCCCCGGTCGTGGTCAGTAATCTCCCCCCCCCCCTCTTCCAGATTTTCCCCGGCTGGCTCTTTGAGAAAGTAGTCTCTCTCTCTATGTGCAGTCCCCCTCTTCCTCATTTTTTTTTTTTTTTTAATTTTTGTTTTACTCGGCAGTGCCGCTCGTTGAGAGAGACACCGGTGCGCTCGGCGGCGTTAGTGTTTTTATATTGTTTTTTTTTATGCGTTTGTATCGAGTGTGTGGGTGAGAAGTGAAGGTTTGGCAGGTTACATGCGTCGCCGCATCACCCTTGCCCTAGGGGAAACGGGACGCCGAACCGACAAAGGTCTCCAAGGAAACGAACCCCGAGGTGTTTTGTGGAGAAGAGTCAGACACGTCGACGCGTTTCCGGTAGGATTCCACTAAGCGCTTTATTTGCGTGTTGTTTTTGTTTGTGTACGTGGGCGTTTCAGTTTTTTGCTCGTGCGCATTGCCGTTCGGTGTTTCTACGTTTCCGGCTTCCCGATGGGAGGAGAGAGAAGCTTGTCTACCCCTTCGTATTGCAAACAAATCTTTGCAAGAGAAAAAAAGAAGACAAAAATCGCCAACTTCACGAAATGGGTGAAAACTCGCCGATCAAAACTATGAACCACGGAGGACGAAGGTTGCATTTTTCTGCGGCGAGGTGGACGGGGCGGTGGCGGTGCAGCAAAGAAGCAAAGAAAGGGAATAATCAGTCGTTCATCTAGGTGCCTTAAGTTCCACGCAGCTCCGCCGGCGCGTCCCAAAAAACTAAAAGGAGGAGGAGAAAAAAAAAGTGGCCAATGCAGACGTCAAGTGCGGCATCAAAAATCGGCACACAAGTACCGAACCCAACGAGAAAGCAAAGTGCCAAGTCACAAACGTGGGAATTCGAGGAAGAAAGCAAGAGGACGGTCTACCCCTTGCCCAGCCCCTCTTCTAGTTTTCTAAAATGTTTCAAGCCTAGCTAGAAACCCTTTTTTTTTTTTGTGCGTTCCTTTTGGGTGCGACAAAAGCATCTGGGTTTTGCACGCAGCATCCAAAACGACTTCCGACCGAGAGGCGTTTCCTCCCCGTGTAAATATGATCAGCAGCACATGTTCCGGTACCTGCGGGAGCGAGTCTTCCTTGGATTGTTTTTTAACGTTTAGCGCGGACTAAATCGTTGCCTCGCTTGTTGTGTCGTCGATTGCACACAAAGTTGTTTTGGGCTCCGGCTCGCTTCGCGTGTCCTCGAGAAATGTTAGGTGTTTATATGCTGTACACAAAGTAACAAATTGTAAAGCTACGTGAAGACACATCTCGGTTGTGTCACGATTGGGCAGAAGCTTGGCCAAACATTCTGTTCGGGCGGAGTTGGCAGGTGTTCTCAAGCTGCCCTTGCAGCGACGTTCCGTTTTGAATCTGCGGAAAACCCAGAGGCTTCTATAGTGCGGGGTCCCACGGCATCCTGAATTACACCGGTCGCGGCTGTTCGGGTGTTTCTGAGGGACGTGGGAGACGCAGAGCTAGCTAGAAGCGCAATCTGGCTTAGATTCCTTCTGAACGGTTCTCAGCTGGTGCTCCAAGCTTTCTATACCTTATGCAATATTAAAGTATTCCGGGGCTTCACTTCAACAAGAGCATTGACCTTACCTCCTGTGTGTCCAGTGTTGAGTGCTCTTTTAACCTGTCTTAGGTAGGTTGGTTCAGCTGACTAATTGCCTTCAAAGAAGTTTTTTTTTCTTTTTTTGTTAGACTTCGTTTTATAAATGCAATTAGGACATTGGGTTAGTTCTGTTGCATACAACAAAATGGGACGTGTAACGGCGAAAATTGTCGCTCGTCAAAGTATAAACTGTCTCGTTGAACCCTTCTCCTGGATTCCACCCGTGATGCATGTCCATTATTTTTACGTGGTCTGCTCTTTCAAAACTGGCAGCCTGCCTTGCAGACTTGTGGGGGTTTAGGCTAGTACTTGCTCAAGCAACTTGCTCTGCTTTTTGGCAGTGAACAATTGCGGTAGTCTCGGAACGGTGGGGAGACTAGGAAAGTTCGGCAACCGAGCTGCGCGATTACTATTGAAGCCTTCCAAGCGTCCATCCTAAAAATCGAATAAGCGCACCGCCTTGTGATATCAATGCTGTCCAGACAAAGAAAAAAAAAAAAAAGGTGTCTCTCTCGCCTTGAAGGACAGTCTTTTTGGGGGACTCTTAGAGCAGTGGCTACCGTCGTAGCGGGGCTACACTTTGGACGTTTTCTCCTGTAGCATTCCTCCTCTGCAGCTAAGTTTAGCAACCTCGCAGGACGGCCACACATGCTTTGTGTGCGTGTGTGAATGTGCACATGTGGAACTAGTACGAACTTTCCCGAGATTTCACGGTGACCCGTGCGCTCTCCTCCACCTGCGTTTTTGTCGTTGTCCGAATTGGCCGCTCACCGAAGCGTCGCACGTAGATTGATGATGCCACAGGTGTTAGCTTCTAGCCTTAAATTATTATTTTTTTGCTGCAGGAGGATTATGTATTTTTTTAAAAAGGGTGGGACTGGAGGCTTTCTCTCTCGTTCTTTTGTTTTAAAACTGGTCTGCCCTATACCTCTGAGTGTGCAGTGCATAATTTTCCAGTTTGGTGTCGCGATGCTCCCGTCGCGACTGTCTCCTCGGCGGTCGGTCTTTGTAGGGAAAACAAATGTGTCCCAGAGGGGGACCATTGTACATACACTGGAAAGCAAATACGACTTGTAAATTTATTCCGAAAAGGGATAGAAATTTGTTTTCCTTGCAAAGATGTCTCGTGCCTAGTGAGGGCCACCTTTAGGTTTACAAAGAGTAAGTGAAATTGTAAATTTTTTTTTTTATACTGTATAGTATGTGCTATTTAAATTGGGCACACAATCTAAAGGGTTTATTGGGAACACCCCTTGTAAACCGAGGTGCCATGGCAAATAAAAGTTTGGTAATCCACTCATTGGCTGGCTTATAGTTCGTGGTAACTTCGAATGTACACTACAAAACAACATAATGTTTGTTGTTTTGCATTTGATTTGTGCTTGTCTGATTACCTAATTTCATGCCTATAGTCGGCGTCCTAATGAGCCATGCAGGGCATTGCCTATTGTGTTCATGTTTTGTGATTCATTATCGGTTGGTTCTGCAATTTTGTTGGCCGCAGAGTAACAAAGATGTTTGATACTCGACATCCTGAATTTCATAAGCTTTTATTGACTAAGGCAGGTGCATATTCTGCTAAACTAATAGTTTTGATTGCAGCCACCCACGATAAAAAGATCTAATAAAAAAACGGCGCTCACTTGTTTATGTTGTAGCACACTACAGCTGATTGATTGCTCTAGACAATGCCTCCCTTCAGGGTGTGACTGCATGCTGTGCCAAAGTGCTCATCCTGCCATCTTCTGATACATTTTATAAAAATCGGCAGCTTTTTGCCACAGTCTGAAGTGACAGTGAGCAGGGGCAAATGCAGGTATTTCTTGGGGGGGGGGGGGGGTCAGGGGTCAGGTTTTGGTCAGCGTATCATATGTTTAAGACCCCCCTTTCCCATTTCCACGCCCTAAATTTTAAAACATGTTGAATTCAAGAGGGGGGTCAGGACATCCGGACCCCCCCTCTGAGTCCGCCCTTACAGTGATATAGTCTGTGACAGGTTAAGAGGAAAGTGGAAGCTCCTCCCACCTCTTTCCACTTTAGCAGAGCGTACGCTGGAGAGGAGGTCGCCTCAACTCCAGCTTTCGGTCTGCTAAAAAGGAAGTTCTACCCACCCAGTGGCATAGGCAGGGGGAGGTTTGGGGGGTCATTTACCCCCCCCCCCCCCCCCCCCCAAATTACGAGTTTTTTTTTGTAACGGAAGGCAAATATTCAATGACTAGCGAATTGTTCCAGCCAGCCGGGGGGTTGGGGATGGCCATGTCCGTACCCGTGAATTCTATAGTATATTGACGACTACTCGCAAAGATGGGACAAAGCCCCCCCCCCCCCCCTTGAAATTAATTCCTGACTACGCCACTGCACCTTTTCTCACTTTAGTGAAGCGAAAGCTGGAGAGGAGGTCACCTCTCCAGTGTTTGCTCTGCTAAATTGGAAAGAGGTTGGAAGAGCTTCCACTTTACTCTTAACTTGTCATCATTCCCTTTCACCTTAAGCTGAGACTGCAGCCAAAGCTACAAGCTCGAGCTAGCCCGCGCTCCTGACTTTGAGACGCACATTTCTAGCATGAGTGCTTGTTCTGCAGAAAAATGGTTCAAAGCTATAGCAGTTGCATGTAATAACACACTTGAGCATATCCACTTTGATGTATGTGGGAAAGGGAGCAAACTGCAAACGTGAGTCTACGTCCCCGCCTAAGACTGACGACCGATAAGCTACAGTGTATTAGAATAGGCTATATTTAACTATTGCTGTAATAGTGTAATATCTTGTTTCAACCCAAGGCAGGCACTGCTTGGTGTGGGCCAAGCAGTGCCTGCCTTGGTAGACGAACTTTGGTAGAAAAAAAAAAAAATAAGTCAACTAGTTTGCCTCAAGGGAGGTTTTGTCTCTCAGCTGTAGATGAGCAATTTAGCCAGTGCAGTACAACTGCTAGCCTTGGGTCTTTAACGTACATCACGCAGTAATGATACTTGACCGTATGCTGGTGTGATGCTCATCCAGATCAAAACGGGCATTGGCATGGGTGGGGATTGAACCCAGGGGTTTTACAGCGCGAGCTTTCGCTCCATGTGCTCCAAGCTGGTGTGTGCTAGCCCACTCTACCCCCGATCCCCCTAGGTGCAGGCACCGCCGGACGCGCATTTTTCCTACTGTTGCCAACACCGTATTGGCGAAGATACGGTCACGTGCGCCGAGCTGGATCCAGCCTTCATGCTGGAAAGCGACCTTGCAGGCGCCGAGTTTCGAGCGGAGCATGTTTCCTACCGAACACGAAGTCGTCTATTAGACGTCTTGGCAAGACGAGCAAGAGGTCTTGTATATGTCTTGGCAAGACCTGATAACCTTAGACGTCTTGAATCATCTTGTAGCCGTGCTGTAGACTTCATAACGCTCCCTCTTTTTTGAGGTACAAGACGTCTTGCAAGGCGTCTCCAAGACATCTCAGAGACAGCTACAAGACGAGAGTCGTTTCTTTGAGATTTCTTAGACGTTTACGTCAAGATATCTTGAGATGTAAAGATGTCTATAGACGTATTGCGTAGCCCAAGACGCCTCTAGCTTAGTCGAGCCTTTTCAAGCTGGCCACGAGACGTCTTTCGCTCAGTGGGTTTCTCGCAATGCGTTTGCGATATATACATTCTACTCTAAAATCGAACGAACTGAAAGGTTCCTTGACCGCTGAACATTATATGTAATGTAACCACTGGGTACAGTATAATCGCTTTGTTTTAAAACATGAGTGATGTTTATTTCCTAAGTGGGAAGCAGACAACACTAAGGACGATCGCATTGCTTGCGTCTGCGGCGCTGGCGGAGCGATACGCGACCGGCACATCCGAATACCTCGAACCACACAGCAACGCGAAGCCGACGAAAACGCCCTCCCTCCTCCGACGAAAACGCACGAAAACGCCCTTCCGACGAAAACGCCCTCCCTTCGTAAAGCGTGTTTCACATGCAGCGGTTTTGGCCCTAGAGCGGCGCGATTTCTGCCGTCGCGGCGCTCTGGCCAGCCCCAGCGGTTGAGCGGCACGAGCTCCGCGACGGCAGAAATCGCGCCGCTCTAGGGCCAAAATCACTGCATGTGAAACACGCTTTACGAAGGGAGGGCGTTTTCGTCGGAAAACAGGAGACCAATGACGGGACGAAAGCACACACGCGGCATGTCCGCATGCCGCAGCATGCCGTCTCGCAGACGCCTCCGGATCTACTGCAGAAGCGACGGTCGATTCCCTCAGTGCGCCCTTGGATTCAACATAACCGCCCTGGGCGCATCGTTGCAATCGTTGCAATGCTCTGCTCCGCAAGCAGAGCATGTAGAGTTTCTCTACAATCTGCCATCTCGGTCGAGGGGTGCACTACTGTGGTTGCATGTGATCACGTGATTTGATGACGTGTGGAAGGGCAAAGTTCAAGAACAAACATTCTCTTGTCTCTGCCATTTTGTTTATTGTTGCATGCGCCTGTGAAAGCAGGTGAGTGGCGTTCACCTGCCCTTGTCTGGCTGTGCTTGGCTTTCCCGTGTCTGGGGAAAAGGGCATCTTGGTTGAGCCGAGCCCAGGGATGGTTGGACCAGGTGAGGCAGCACACCTCTGCGGCCCCCGGCTCTCGTAGACGGAGTCCAGTATGTTGGGCTTTTTGGACTCTCACGCTCTCACGGCGACTAGGGAAAAGGAAGTGACATCAACAGCGCAGCAAACGCAGATTGGATGTTGATTGGTGAGAGACGCTGATGACGAATATCCGCAGAAATGACAGAGAAAAAGTGAGCTTTGTTTTCTTCTGCGGAAATTTGTGATCAGCAACTCTCTTTACAATCAACATCCAATCTGCGTTTGCTGCGGTGTTGACGTCACTTCCTTCTCCCTAGTCGCCGTGGGAGATTTCCTCAGTTGTGGACCCCTCGCGGAAGGGGGTACCCCCCCCCTCATTCACTTCAATCCGCCTGCCGTCGTTCGAAGTGCCATCTAGATTTTCGTTTCATAACTGTGCGTTCCAAAGAGCAGAGCCATCTAGACGCTGTGCTTCGAAACGCACGTTTCGAAGCACTGCTCAAACATAACCACTCGGTGCGCTACGGCCCTCTATTCTAGGAGGTGTTGCTTCAGTCCCTCACTCACCCTCATCCTCACCCTCATCCTCACAGTCACACTCACCATCAGCCCTTCACTCACCCTCACTAAACCTCACGCACTCACCACCCTTACAACCCGTAAGCACTCATAGCCCTCACGCCACTCGCCACCCTCAGCCCCTCACTTGCTCATTGCCCTCACGCACTCATACCCCTCACGCACTCATGGCCCGCCTCACGCCACTCACCGCCCTCACAGCCCTCAAACACTCATACCCCTCGCTCCCCTTACGCATTCATGGCTCTCAAGCCACTAAGGCCCGCTTCAGACAGAAACTTGACGTGGCAACACCAGCAACACGGGCCGCCCGCGTTCACACGCATGAAATTTTATTTTTCTTACACTATTTAGACACACAATTACGCACTATAAACACGTTTTTATGCATTTAAATCTCGTTAAGAATACTAATGCATCTTTCTGAAAAAGTTGATTTCCAAAAACGATCAATTTCAAACCAGAACCAAGTCTTCTGTTGTCGTCACTAGAGCACTATATAGCTCCTACGGAGCAGAGTAACGCAATCCTTTGAACCCCGTGTTTTGCCGACAACATGGCCGACAGAGCGGCTCGGCGCGAGTCACGTGGTACTCAGGGTTCCAAGAGGCGGCCCGCCCTATGGGAGAATACATGGAGATCGACACAACACGGCTGATTAAAAAATGAACGGCGAGTTCACACTTTTCAAAACTAGTCTGTCGTGAAGTTAGTAAAGCACTAAACACTTTATCAAAGTTTTAACAATATCGGATGAGTGTGCAAATTTTGAGAAGGCAATTTCCAAGGCAATAGCGTTTGAAGCAGACGATTTTTGCTCGCAGCGGAGATGGGCTTTTCGGGTTGGCCGGAGCGGGTCACGTGAATGTTGTGACGTCGCCGTGTCGTCTGCTGCATGATGCCGCTCAGGCAATTTTTAAAAAAAAGTCAGGTCCTTGCGGGGCACAAAACATAGCGCAAATTATTCTAAAATGTCCCATTATTATGTCAAAAACGATTGCGATTCCGTACATTCCCACAATACTGAAGAAACAACGATTTTCTCACGTTCTCCATGCATTTCTGACCGCAGTTGGAACCTCCGGGCGTTCGCCGCTAGTCGCCGAGAGGCGGCGTTCTAGATTGCGCTACTCTGCTCCGAAGGAGCTATATAGTGCTCTAGTCGTCACCACCGGCACGAGGTATCACGTGAAAATACCGCGTCCCTGATTGGATGCAGCCGCTTCAAACGTCTTTAAATTGCTCCGAGTTGCTCGCTTGTTTCGAGCCGGATACGATCGCAGAAAAGCCAGGGAGCAACCCGCCAGCAACACCAAAATTGCTGAGAAAGTTGCTCCGTCTGAAGGGGGCCTCACGCATCTCACCGCCCTCACGCACTCACGCCCCTCTCGCACTCATGGCCCTCACGCCACACTCGCCCTCACGCCCCTCACGCATCATGGGCCCCTCACGCACTCGCAGCCCTCACGCTCCTCACTCACGCTCACACTCATGAATTTTCCTGGTTCAGAAACTGTGCCTCACCTCACCTGTGAATATGAGGGTGAGTGAGGTCCCCGGTTCTGCTCAGCGGGCACGGCGGAACTGCTTGCGCTCATGGCTTTCGAAATGTAATTTTGCGAGCCATGATCGCGAGCAGTCTTCGGCCTGGGTTCTTTTCAAGTTTGAGTTGCAACTTTTCTAGGCTGTGTTTGGGTTTGACTCCCTAGGTTTGGCTTGTCCCAACAGGGATCTGAGGATTTTCCATTAGTGGTGCAAAACTATCGATAGTAGTATCGATAGTCACCAGAAGTCTGACTATCGATAGTAAAAAAAAAACTATCGATAGTACTATCATAGTCGACTATCGAAAAACTATCGATAGTACTATCGTACTATCGATAGTCGACTATCGTAAACCTATCGATAGTACTGTCGACGGTTTACTATCGATAGTTTTGCGACACTAGTAGTTCGCTCCCTCTTCTCGCTTTATTTTTTTCAAATGGGACACCAACTAGCCCAAGCACTCACTATCCCAACTTTGGTTTAGCTTTCAGTGATGACGAAGACGAGAGTTTGGGCGAAGAGAGGAGGCGAGCTGCGTTGTGGCAACTGTGTTGGCTCTAGCGGTCCAAAATTATCGATAGTACTATCGATAGATCGCCAGAAATCTGACTACCGATAGTAATAAAACTATCGATAATAGGGAGTTTTAGGAAACCGGTTTCGCACATACGATACGGTGGGCCCTCCAGTATGCACTGCGCATGCGCTACGTCAGAAGACTCGCAAGTGCGCACTTCGTACCGGAAGGCCCATCGTACCGTATGAGATGTGCAAAAACGTTTCCCTAAAACCCCTTAATCGATAGTCGACGATCGAAAAACTATCGATAGTACTATCGATAGTCGACAATCGATAGTTCTGCGACACTATCGATAGTTTTGGAAAAACTCGATAGTATCGATAGTCGATTTACCGATAGTTTTGCTTAGGGGTGTCGCGAACCGGCCGCGGTTCGAGTTCGACCAGGTTCGACTTTTTCGAACTTTTAGTGGAAAGTTCGTCGACCTTGTATTGAGGTTCGACTCGTGTGCGCATGCGCGACAGGCTGGCCAGTTGGCTTCGCATTGGATGGTAATGGCTAAGAGATGAATTAAGTGCAGCGCTGATCGGCTATTTCAGTCAATACAGTACTAAAATTTAAGTTATTAACTTCTTCAGTGAATAGAATTAGTTTCTTTTAATTGCAGCTGTTCACAAAATAAAATAACCCTTTGCATAAAAAAACAAATTCTCCAAACCTAGACATGCCTGTATCAAGGTCGGGCCACACTGTCCACAAAGTCGAACCGATCGAATCTGGTGAAAAGTTCGAAGATCGAACCCCGAAAGTTCGACCAAAAAATCTGGTTCCACAAAAGTTCGCAACACCCCTAGTTTTGCTTCACTATTTTCCATACCCTGGGAGTGCGTAGGAGTCCGTTGATGTCGTTGCACGTCTGTAGCCAGTGCTCGTTGGCAATCTTGTGCCTCCTCTGTAATCATGGTAATTCGCCTCTTGAGGTTTTTCTTGGTCTTGTTTTAGAGCGCAGCTCTTAGGCGCCCGTTTCTGGGTTGAGTGGCGTCGACATCGCCGTCGGCTTCAGCGTAACCGCGCGCGTTGCATTATGGGAACATTTTTCGCTAAATTTAGCGGGGAAATTTTTGCTAAATTTTATGGGAAAATTTTCCCCCTAAGTTTAGTGGGTGAAATTTTGCTCAAATTTCTCGCTAAATGGGAGCAAAGGAGGGGGAGGAGGGGCATACCCTGTCCCTACCGTCTGCACCCTCCCGTCCTCTTGCTCAAGAGCTTAGCTCTGATTTCGCATTACAGAAAATTGTAAACGTCTCATTTGTTTCTTCCCTTTGACCATTTTCCTTCTCATGTCCCATAGTTCGAGAAGGTGGCGGTCTTTGTGTTGTGCTTCGGTTTTGGCAACATTCTTTGTGTGCTTCCTAAATGCAGTTTTAACTTCTTTTTTTTTTCATTTCAAATGGAAGTGTTTTGCGAGGCTTTTTTGTCTTCTAAGTTTTTTTCTGAAATTTTCCCATTTGGTTATACCCGTTCGTGGTCTTAACTCGTTTCTCATTTCGTTGTCTTTTGCTTGTGATATGTGCTATTAGATGTAGTGATCGCTGCCCAGATTCTCTACTCTGTTTTCCCACGTTGTTTGGCTGGGGCTAATGTGCCACGTGAGGTCTGGATTTCTGTCTTTTTCTACGCTATTTCCGGTACGGGTCGGAGTGCTGATGTCATTTAGGAGGGGTAGGTTGTTGCCCGGTGACCGTTTCTAACCTCCTGCCGGTGGGGAGTGTTTCTAGGGTAGCCCCAGCCGGTATGGTGGCTGTTAAAATCGTCTCCTATAATTAGATCACTTCCCTTGTGCTTGTCTTTAAAGTCCTTGATCCAGTTTGTCTTGTTGCAGCGATGCCCAGGGGTACAGTAGGTGTTGATCACCACCAATCTGGTGTCCACCCCATTGGGTTGGCATTCTATGCAGAGCCCAAGTTCCACCGTTTCCTTTGCAGGGGGCTTTGGTGACGCAGAACGCCGAGCTCTGATTGAAGGATAGTGGGTAGACCTCAAAGCAGCGTGCTTTAAGGTCTATCTACTATCCTTCAATCAGAGCTCGACGTTCTGGCGTCATTACAACCCCCTGCAAACGAAGCAGACAAACTTGCGCTCCGCACTGCTACCATACTTTGTTTATCCATATTGTATGGATCTGTTTCTAGTTGTATCGCGGGATACTGTTTACAACATATGTTATTGTCATAGTGGGGATTTGAGTTGTATCTATGTTATTATTTTTACGTAACCGTTTTTCCTGGCGCGTAATGCTAGGTTAAGTGGATTTTTGATATCCCGAGACGTTAAAGTCCTTGTTCGTTTCCTGTAAAAATATTATGTCTGGTTTGCGTGCCGTGCCGTCTGTTGAATACAGAGTGTAATGAGCCTTTTTTTTTTTAATCCCCTGCAATTCCACTGCCGTATTATTGTGTCTGCTTCCCTTTGCCCTGCTTATTCGTGTTGAAATGCGGGGTTGTCTTGGCATTCAAGTGCTATTAGTTTGTCGTCGGGGTCGGCTAGTTCTGTGGTTCTGCTCCCTTTCCGGTTGAGTAGTATGTTTAGTTTAATGCCTACGCCTTTTATGTGCGCCTGTAGTGCCATCATTTGGTTCTGCAACTTTTCTGTTTGCTTCATTAGTTGTATTATAATTGCACTGGCCTGTGAGTTGAGGTCCGGAATGTCTTGAATATCTTGGGAGCTGGGGATTGTAATTGGGAAAAACAGAGTGAAAGTTAATGATATGACACTCGTTATCGTCCGTGTCCATATTTGTGTCCTGGGGGCTGTAACTCGGAGGCCCTGAGCCATTGTTTTGACTTAATTTTCTACCTTCTGGTAGCGTCTAGCCTGTGTTAGTGCTTCTTTGCATGTTTGTGGCATTTGTGCCGTGCGTGTTGGTGTCTCATGGGGAGCTGGGACGGACGTGCAACGGCTTCCTCCCTCTTCTGGCTCGACCCAGGCTGAGGCTTCTTGCACGTCGCCCAGACTTGGCTGGTGTATTCTTCCCTTCCTGGGTTTTGTCGGTGAGCTTCACTTGCTGCGACCACGGTGCCGGATGCTCAATCCTTTCTTTTCCACGGTCGGGCTGACTTGGTAAGTGAGGGTACTCTTGGTCTCCGAGCAGATGTAACCGATTTGATACAGTTGTGCGGTAGCTTTGGTCGCCGCTCGGTGCGGTTTGGTGTGGTGGTCTGTTTTTTTTTTTGTTTTTTTTTTTGCTGTGTGAGGTCTTGTTGCCTTATCATGTCCATGCGATGACTGAGGTCCATGTCTGCTTTCGGTTTGGCCAGGCACTGAGTGTCCGTAGGGGAATGTTCTTCTCCGAAATTTTGGCAATAGGAGTGCATTGATGATCCTCCGTGAGGTCGGAGCTCAGTGCGAATTCTCGGCTGCACTGTTTGCAAGCGACGCTGCAGTTATTTTGGGGGCAAACCTTTGCCTTGTGTTCGATTCTCTGGCAGCAGCGGCAAAGTATGCTTTTTGGCCAGTAGGGATAGATTCTCGTGGCAACTACGCGTAGGTCGTGACAACACGACCTATATACGCGCGCACGAAAACGCGTTGGTTTGGATCGCGCTTTCTGCTCACCGATTTTTGGCAGTACCTGTCTCGCGGAGCGGTTCCAACCCCCCCGAAGTTGCCCCATGAACCCATGGAATTTGGGGGAGTGGCGGAGGTCGACAGGAGGATACGGGAAATCCGAAGCAGAAAGCGGATGGAAGCTTAGGTGTTTTCATTCAGTGTCCACCGTATGACGCCGGCAGATTTTCGTGTAATAAAGCAAGAACAGACTAGACAACGACCGTTCAAGTGGCGGTTTGGTACCTCTTTGTGTTCATTGGTGCCTTACCAGCAATCTGAGCTCCACCGATGGCAATCGCTGTGCGTGCCCCGCCGCTCCCAGGCGGCCGAAAGATATATCTCCATTAGTGACAAAGACGACGAGTGTTGCTTTCGCAGCTGGACCAGCTGGACAGCGACAGTAGTGATCGGAGAGCTCAATCGGCTCGTCAAATTCGAGTTCGGGCAAGTCCGAGCAGCGGCCATTTTGAACGAAAGCTCGTCTTCGGTAGGTTAAAGTCAGTGGATCCTAGGAAAGTATCGTCAGTGCCCATTGCCTTCCCTGCATGCCTGCTAACCTGACACAAACATAGACTGAAATACTGACGACCAAATCCCGCGAGGCGATTGGCTGATCGGTTCCAGTTTTCATGGCAATCGCCATTTTGGTCCGTTGAAATCTTCGAAAGGGTCATTCTGAACCAGTCACACCGGGATCGTCATGGATCATCATCGTACGAAAGCGTTCTTCACCAATATAAGCGTCTTTCGCACTGTGCATGCAATCCACGAATCAATCATGCTTATCTACACAGATCTCTTACGGTGGTATTGTTGTTCTTGCGTATTTCAAGGCGGTAACATTTTTTTTTCTCTTTGCCACCGAGCATCGACGCCGCATGTGCTTGCGGTGCGAACATCTGCGCTTGTTTCGCCGGTGTGTGAATAACATAATCTTGATATTCAAGAAAATTCTTAATGAAGTTAAGCGTCATCAGCAAATTTAAATCGGCTCCCCGAGAATGGAGAGGTCAAGGAGAGACTGTTCATTCCATGGACCGAAATGGCGACCATACGGGGAGTTTGGTGCAACTTTCCCAGGATCCAGTGACATTACGGTGGGTCTCTCCAAAAATGCGAGTCTACCTTCCGCTCGTCGATTTGGAGAGTCCCACGGAGCGGATTTTCGCCTCCCTCGCGGATTTTGGAAACCGCTCCGGATCTACCAGTGGAATTCACCATTAGCTACTTCAAGAGTTGCTCCAAAATGAGTCCGATAATAGGCGATTACAAGCAGGTCATCTGGCCGCCGCCATTTCTCTGCGCGTGCGGGCCACGTGCAGAGACACGTTCACGCGCACGCTTCGTGTGCTAATACCCATGGCCCATGGGGCACCTGTCGGGGCACTAAGCTTACACAACGATGGTGTATATGAGCAGTTTAATGTAGTCTGTGTAGGTGAGCTCTTGGCATTTGATAGCTGCACTTTGAGTGGTGGCACGTAGACATTTCCATACCCTTTAAATGCCATGGAGCAGTATACCTTCCAGTGATAACTTAATCGGAGCAGATGCACCTGGTTGGAATCGGTCCTCTTGACGTAGACGAAGTAGTCTTGAGCATTGACGTGACGATGAGTCTGGTGCAAAGGCCTCGCGATCCACGCAGGCAGTGGACTGACTTTATATATAAGAATCTTTGGGGAACATGTGTAGCTCAATAATATTGCAGCCACACTCGCTGCAGCTTCTTGCGGCAAATTTTCCGCGATTGTTCTTGTGCTTATTAAGATTATTTGTGCATCCGACGACGACGCAGTGATAGCTAGACAACCATGGATTTTCGGAAATAGTAACACGGTAAAAAAAGCACTCGGAACTAACTTACGCACGACGTCCGTTTCTAAGTCTTTTTGCCCATATATCTATCGCGGTTGCATACCCTGTATCAGCGGGCAATGTAAAAATGACTGGGTCGAGGGCATACGTTAGTTTTAGGTAGTTGTAGAAAGGGCATGGCGTCAGCCGCGTAGCCTCCACAAGCCATGCTCCCTTGACGCCTCGCCTTTTTCTCGTATTCCTCCTAACCCTCCTCACGCCAGCTGCACTTCGTTATGTACCCTCAACTATAAAGTAAATGCTATCTGTTTTGTACAGACCGTTACTATCCTGAAAACTATAGTACTCAACATGGAACGTCTGCGCTGTAACGATTGCCTGTTAAGCGTGTTTTGGGTAATGTACAGTGCGCCTCAAACTTAACGCCGCCACGGCATTGGGCGCCTCTGACAGTCTCTGCGGCGGCTGATTGAACAATCTGTAGAATGTTTGGGTTTCCGATTTCTATCCCATCCTGAGAAAGGATCCCGAACGTTTTGGTGACAAATTTAACAGTAAGTAGCCGACACGAACTCAATGTTTGGGAACCCAGTGGCGGCGTTGAGGGGGCACTGTACCTTGCATCTGCGTGCAGCAGCGATGAGTTTTTTTTTGATCTCGTGGCCATTAATTACTACAGTAGCCAAACCAAGAACAAATTATATACACACATGACTGCGTTACTATGTCGACCCAACAGGTTGGACCAATACCTATGCACTTTCACAGCGATGATTTTCGCGCCCGCCGGCAAATTTGATAGCTGCGCTCTCATCGCTCTCATGTAATATCACGCTACATTACGTCTGGCTCATTTCTTTTTGTTGCGGCCGCTATGCAGGTCGTCCACTGGGACGTTTTAAATTGAACCAGCTCAACTTGACTCGAGGATGGTAGATGTTTTATTGACTATTGGAAGTGCACGGAGGTCACCATGGCTGCACACAGCGTGGCACACACTCGTGTGTGCCACGCTGAGTGATGTGAGGGAGGGGGGGGGGGGGGGGGGTCGACGCCTCGTCAGGCACTTAGTTGTCTTTTGCGACGGCCTCCTAGACAACTGTCTGATGTATGTTGTGTGGATAAAAAAAAATCATTGAACACTTCGATGGGGTCCAGCCACCGCCGCGACCAACGGCCGAAATCCATCGTTTCCGCAGTTCGGCGACCGTCGGAAATCTGAGAGAACTCTTGATCGATCCCCGTTATCGTAAAACTATATGTGTGTAATACGCCAAGCGTTTACCGGTAAAAGGTAACCCCCACTGAAGAAAAGCCAGTCAAATTACGGCAGCCGACCACACTGCAAGCGCCCATCCCGTAGCCGGAAAAAATTAGCGTCCCGGCGACGCCAGGCTTTCGTTTTCTCCGTTGCGATTGCGGCGATTGCCCTGATCGTCTCGTGTACCAGCAGCGGTGTGTCGCCTGGGCCCGTTTGCTCGAAGCGCTAACCGCGGCTAAAGTTAGCCGCAGTACCTAGGAGAGGGATTTTGAGATCATGTGACTGGCTCGGTAGGGATGCGAGGAAACATGGCGGTGCCCCAGTGAGTGAGCGCCGGTCGCTTTGGAAGTAATATGTCGTTGTAGCTACAATATCGGGCGCGTTAGTCAGCAACGAATAATGCAGGAGGCTTTCGCTTTGTCTTACCTCACTTAAACCGCAAAGCATGGGCAATGACATCGCCGCATTTTTTAGATAGTGTTTCGATTCTGGGCATTCCTAAGCCTAAATGAACGCGATAATTGTCGGCATGGCAACGTCTTTGGAGTGCGGATTGTTGATAGCACACAAAAGTAGACAGCGTCCCCAGACGTTTTTCTAAATTATCCAAGCATCGCGAGGAGGACGCTGGAAGTGTAATTCTACGGTCCACGTGCGCTGGCCTTCCTCTTATAAAAGATTTGAAGTAAAAAATCATAATAAGGCTTTGACGACCGCGCGTGCGAGGCAAAATTTGTTTTATACTTTTTGCTTTAGAACGGTTACTACTGCAGACGCCAGCACGTGCGACGCGTGCAACTACAGTCGTAGCATGCACCTCGGTGCTTGGATAATTTAGAAAAAAGGTCTGTAGAGACGCCGTCTGCTTTTGTGTGCTATCAACAATGGACCTTTTCCATATACCGACGGCACCAGGCGGTGGCTGCGCGAACTAAAAAATCGAGGAAGTGACCTGCGCTACCAATCAATAATGGGAGCTACGTTACCAGTTGCTTCGCTCTCTGAGCAGCGTCGCGTGCCCAATGCAACGAGGTAGGCCTAGCGCGACTTTAAAGAAGGAAATCCGTAGCGTCCACCCAAACGTCGTGTTTTTCTTTCCGTCCACTTTCTTTTTTTGTGTAACGCAATTATATATATGCTGCAATTACGTATTCTACTCGTCGATTTACAGCCTCATTTTGAATTTCCTCGATTTTTTCGTGCCGACTTCCACCGCTTGGCATCGGGCGCTCGCGCGTGCGCAGAACGCTTCTCGGAAAAGGTCCATCCGCTTTCAAAGACGTTGCTATGCCGACAATTATCGCGTTCATTTAGGCTTAGGAGTGCCCAGAATCGAAACGCTATCTAAAAAATGCGGCGATCTCATTACCCATGCTTTGCGGTTTAAGTGAGGTAAGGCAAAGCGAAAGCCTCCTGCACCATTCGTTGCTGACTAACGCGCCCGATATTGCAACCACAACGACATATTAGTTCCAAAGCGAGCGGCGCTCACTCACTGGGGCACCGCCATGTTTCCCCGCATCCCTACCGAGCTAGTCACGTGATCTCAAAATCCGTCCCCTAGGTACTGCGGCTACCTTTAGCCGCGGTTAGTGCTTCGAGCAAACGGGCTGATCGTGGTTCGCCTCAACCTCTTGCTTGCTTGCTTCACGCCTAGCGTTCGATCTAATAAAACCTACCGGACGAAGCGCGCGCAAGCCTGCAAGAAATCATTTTACAATCAACAATCCATCTCGCACGTGACATGTCACGCGCACGAATTGCCAGAGGTCTACGGTCACGTTGGGCACAGCATCGTTTAAACCTTTTATGACTGGGCTTCACACATATTGCAACGAGCCCCTTCCTAGTACACTGCACTCCTAGTATTTATAACCTCCTTGCTATACAGTCACTGACTAAAAAAAGAGACACGCCATCGCGCCAGTTTCTCTGACAGCGTTGTACCATGATTGCAGTTGTACACTCTGTACGAAACGGTGTACCGCTGACTTGAAGAGAGACCAAAGAGAGTGAAACGGAGGCATCGGCATTGTCTGTACAGTTCTGTGTTTATGTGGTCGTTAAGGATGATCACTGAAATGCAAATGAGATTGGAGAGCGATTCTCTATACACGGCTTGCACTGACGTCATAGCTGCCATTCTGGTGGCCTTGCTGCTGAGCTCCAGCATACATTCCGCACAATTGAATGTGTTTTTCTTCGCAAGAACAAGTACGAATGACCACCATCATGGTGCGATGACGTCACGTGGAAGACATGTAGACCTTAAGGTGTAGAAGATGTGTGTTGAGATTCGTTTTCTAGGCTTGAAATCCGGCGTTGGTGTTCGCTTCGCCCTGAATAGTGTCACGGCGCTGGTCGAGGATCATGATGTGGGGACTGCTCCTTCGGCGGCCCTTAAAGAAATCTGTAAAATAATAATAACAATAATAAACAATTAGACATTTGTTTTTAGACAGGGTATGGTTAGTGCCACTAAATAAGCTACGCTTCAGAGTAACGACACTTGGCCATATTGTGGCTTAAAATCATGGTTGCCAGTTATCTGAAGCTTTATCTGAAATCACAGGAAATGCTTTTCCGCCCTCCACAAATGTTTAAACCGTTCGCGACAGAGCAAAGCAATATTACATTACCTTCCTAACACCGAATTTAATGCTGAGGAAGTCGCACTTTTGAATCATGACGATCGGCTGTTGCGTCTGTTCTGCATACGAGCCAAAATGGCGGCGCCCACAACAATGTCGGGGAACGGAGTGCCGATACTCTAAGCGCAGCTTATTTAGTGGCTCTAGGTATGGTCAGTCTGTCTACCTTTGAGGTTTTACAACACCGGTTCACTCTGTAGAATTTCGCCAGTGCGGTATTCACCTGGTAGCCTGGGGTTTATAACATGCATCGCGTACAGGACTGCACGCCGGTACGATGTTCATCAGACCGAAAGAGGCAGGGATGGGGATTGCTAATACCATCTAGAGGACAAGATCTGCGCCTTGTTTCCGGCAGTTGCCGTTACGAAATACCCACGCGTGGTCGCGCTGCGCCGGCACGCTCCCCGGCCCTCCCTACCGCCCGCCCATGGTTTCGTTCTCGTGTGCTACCCGCGCCTCTATTCGCCTCGAGACCTAGATTCAATTTAGGGGAAGCGGGCTCCTGTTTCTCCATTATTATCTATGAGGCACGTGGTGATTCCTTCTGTCCACAATGCGAGTAGAAATAAAGAATCCATACTAATGGCACTGAGCACGGGCATGGGTAGAGAACACGAGCTCTTAAGGTCCGTTCACACTATCTTGCAACCGAGTACGACCGAGACAGACCAGACCATTTTTAAGCCTTTTAAGCCACAAGCGCAAGGCACGTGCCACGAAAGGGTGCTCCGCCACCATTCGCTTTAAAGCGGTATTCACACGAGGGAGAAATCCCGGGGATTTCTCCACGGCACGCACATCCCGTGACGAAAACGTCAGGCTTTGCGATGTGCAAAAGCCTCGCGTTTTCGTCTCGTGATCCGCGCGTGCCGGGGAGAAATCTCCGGGATTTCTCTCTCGTGTGAACCAGCTCCGCTGCAGCGCATCCGGTCCTAAGAGGTCGCAAGAGGCTTAAAAATCGGTCTGGTCTCTCTCGGTCGTACTCGGTTGCAAGAGTGTGAACGGACCTGCGAGCGCTGCATTAGCGCCTCCGATGGCTTCGACCTTGCATCCGTAGCATTCGTTTTTTCTCCTAAAACAAAGCGTAACTGTTCTGCTTTTACCACATGAGTGTGCCGATCGAATCTCGAGGCGAATGCAGAACAGCTCGCGCAAGTTCCTTGCTTCTTCCACAACAGGCGCGGGGATGGGCGCTCCCGGTCTAAAATACAACTTTAAAACCCCTCGCCCCCCCCCCCCCCCCCCCCCAAAAAAAAAAAAAAAAAGAAAAAAAAAGGAAGAAATAGCACGTCGCTGTGTCGTTTTTCTGACACATGCAACACCTCGCACAATTGCTCCACCAAAGCACACGTCTTGCACACGTCTCCTACATCAATTCAAATCTGAAAGCAAAGAACCCCTTGCAAACATTTAACAGCACACTGGCTGAAGGCACATCTCCTTCAACATGCCTTTCCACATCGCAGCAGCTATACCGCCATTAACCGCAGCGCACTTTTTGTGGTCGTTTGTAATTTCTTTAACTAAAATTTGACGGCACGGCTAGACTATTTTAGGGCCGGGGGTCATTTCCCCAAATACATTGTGGTCCCAAAAATTAAGGTATATTTATGTTTTAATACTATCTGGGTATGTTTACACAGCCTTGCAGCTAGTCTGCCTTCAATGAGCGACTTGTCTCTCAGCTGTAGATGAGCAATTTAGCGAGTGCAGTATAACCGCTAGCCTGGGGTCTTTAAAGTGATACTGAACCCAAATTTAGATTTCACAAAATAAGGCCGCAGAAGGGTTGAACGGGGCGCTACGAACTCCAAAAGATCACTCACACATGTATCGATATCTCAAACGGATGGGCATACTTTTGGAAAAGAAGGGCGCGATCAAGCGAGGGCTATGACGTCATGAACCTCCTGGAACAGCTGAGAATGAGGGGAAGCGGCCTCGCTTCTCTCCTCCTCGAGCTCAATGTGGACGTAGCGAGGAGGAGAAAGAATGAAAATCGTGACGGTGACTTGTCTCGTCGGCCTTAGAGTCGGCCTCGTTGGCCGTGTTCAGTCACGCGCTTGTTTTTTTTCTCGAAAATACGGCGATCTGTTAGAGATATTGCTGTCTGAGTGATGTTTTAGGGTTTGGCAGCCCATCCGCCCAGCCTTGTTTTGTGAGCTCGAAATTACGGTTCTGTATCCCTTTAACGTGCACCACGCAGTAGTAATACACGACCGCACACCGGTACTGCGGGCAGGGGTCTGGATTGAACCTGGGATCTTGGGTTCTGCAGGGCAAGATTTTGTTAATTAACTAGATAATTAGCCCATTTCGCCTCTTTTTCTAGTTACCACCATGATCACCCTTGGCCCCCGGGGCTAAGATAACTCTTACGCAAGTTCCCTTTCCTTTGAATTTAAAACCAACTACAAAAAAAGCCAGATCAATTACTTAATTAGTTTTGTACAAATTACAATTTTTTTTTACAAAAAAAAAAGGCATTTTTGGTAAAATATTTGGATGTCTTTGATGCTAGGAACAAATGACTTACTTGTGTCCGGCTTTTTGACGAGCTCTTCAAAATACGAGAGTACGCAAAGGGTGAAGTAAACCTGGGGGAAAACAAATAGGAGCATTTTTAAAGGTTGTGAGGCTGCAATTTGTGTACTTTCAGTAAATATCATGTAGAATTATTCCTTGAAAATCATAACCTATAATACACGCGTTAGTTCCTTTTTTTTTTTTTTTTTTTTTTTTTGCGTAAAAGCAATCGCAGAAGAAAGAAAAAAAAAAAATCAAGAAAAACAAACAGTGTTCACCCGCTCAACTCATAGCCAGAACAAGCGGCAACGTGATCAGGGGTCCTAAGCAGGGCTTTCGACGAGAGAGTCGGCAAGATTTCTGATTGCCCGAATTTAAATATCCTCACCGCGGGGATTGCGAGGTCTGATGACAAAATCCTTCATTGTTGACAACGCCGACAATTCGATTTCCACAACTTCGCCATCAACTTTGACGAAGGAGATAGTGAAAGAAAACGTCCGCTTTCATCCTTGAAATTGTGAGGGTACAAAGAAGCTCGTTGGTCGTTAATAGGACGTTATTATTAGCGCCGAGATGTTTCGGTAGCGCCCTCTTTTGGTTTCCCTCCGTGACGTCACGACTGGGATTTGCCTCGCCGTGACGTCACCAGTTGTTATCCTGGCTACTTCGCATCGGGTGCGACGACGAGTTTGATAGTGGGTTTAAAAATCACAGTAGAAGCTAGGAGCCATCGCAATCCGAAACTAACACAGTCAAAGTTGACCCTCTGACAGTGCTCATATGCCCATGGTTCGGCCAATCGTGTAAAGCTGACCGCAGCGACGCTTTTGGCCGCGTACATCGCTAATAGGGTGTTTTCAAATGACGTCAATCTGCCATTTTGTTGTTAGATGTATGTGTGATGGAAACTAATAAGCTTTTGTGCTCTACCAATTTGAGTGTGTGACGTGAATCTTCGGAGTTCTCGCCTCCTGCACGCACCAGACTGCTCATAACAAAATGATGGACGAAATGACGTCGGTGAAAACACCCTGTACTTGGGTCCCACTAGGGTCAGTAAACTTGTGTAGAGTGGGAAACAATTTTAGCCAACTTTGTTGCACGACCCCTTTAACAGTCTATCATTGTCGTTGTGGCTGAGATACAGCGACAGTGACAACTGGCGGAACGCGGATGATAAGATTATCATCGCGTTCCGGTTCCGCCACTACTAGCTTTGCGCCTGCTTTACAAGTGGTAACTTTGACGCGCCCTCAAGTTTCCCACGAGCTTCAAGTCGTTCTAAAAAAAAGTTGATTTAGTGGTTTTTGATGACGCTCAGTAAGTTTTTAATTGGAACCATGTGTCTATTTTCACTAACTAAAAGGTTAATTAACGAATTTAAATTAATTGGCCGACTTATCGCAAAGATTATTGGCCCACATAATGTCCCCCTGGCCGTATAACTCACCTGCACAAACCGCATAACTGTAACTTCCACAGCTTTTTTTTTATAACAAATCTTTACAGATTAAAAAAAGCAAAATACACGCACCATATATATATATATATATATATATATATATATATATATATATATATATATATATATATATATATATATATATATATATATATGTGGTGTTTTTTTAAACACACCATAAAAATGTTCTTTTTTTAAATCTGTACAGATTCGTTTTAAAAAAGCCGTAAAAGTTACACTTATGCGGTTTGTGCAGGTGAGTTATACGACCAGGGGGACATTATGTGGGTCGATAATCTTTGCGATAAGTCGGCCAATTAATTTAAATTCGTTGATTAACTTTTTAATTAGTGAAAATATACATATGGTTCCAATTAAAAACTTACTGAGCGTCATCAAAAACCAATAAATCAACTCCTTTTAGAACGACTTGAAGCTAGTGGGAAACTCGAGGGCGCGTCAAAGTTACCACTCGTGAAGCAGGCACAAAGCTAGCAACGCTAGCATTTATATATATATATATATATATATATATATATATATATATATATATATATATATATATATATATATATATATATATATATGCTTTCTTTTTTTTAAATCCTGACCGTGATTAGAATTTCTGAATGTCATTCTTCCGAGAAAAGAGCACCTACCATCATTATGAAAAAAACTGCGCAGAGCCCGGCAAATGCGGCGAGCCATTCGGTGTTGTCGGTGCCAAACTGTTCGCCCCCACTTGTCTGTAGAGGAAGAGAGAGAGAGAAAACAACAAAAACACGTAAATGAGGAGTTACTCCCGTTACGGGGCCTGGATCGCGTCTCCGACCGGTGTGTTTACCGGATCCTAAAAAAAAGTGGTCTCTCGATTTCCGCCTCATGACGTCATAGGAGTGGCATGCTGTCGCCGGTCGCGATCCTGGCGGCGTCCCAGCAGCGCGGTGGTGTGAGTGGCAGACGCCTGTCCCGCTGCAGGCCGCGCTCCCGTTTCACATTCCATTGAAGCTTCGGCAGCCAGGAGGTGGGACGCCGCGACGACAGCGACACTCGCGTTCGCTCACGCTTTTCACGAGCATTTCTACGACCAGCCGCCAGGATAGCGACATCCGACAGCGTGACACTCCAGCCTCTGTGACGTCATTTGTTGCCACTTGCTGAGCACACCAGTCGGAGACGCGCTCGCTCCAGGCACCACCATACTCTTGGTTCGGAACAAAAGGCCCTTCCCGACGTCCTTCTGCCAAGTCTGTACATATAGCCGAACCGGAGAGCAGGGTTCGGCGAAACCTACGCTTCCAATGGCGGCATCATTTAACTTCTCTGCAGAAGAAACTGAACGCACACGAGTACATTGCCTAGGTTTGGGTGCTACCTTTCTCCCGTCACAGACATTAAAGTAAAAAATAAAATAAATAAATAGTAAGGTTTTCTGCCTGCCTGCCACCAAACCGCCCTCGCCATGACTTAAAAAAAAAGATCGCGGGTCTATATATATATATTTTTTTTAGAGAATTTGCGGTATAAGTTTTGTCTATAAAGGCATTCGGATGTTTTATTCTGAGTTTTGCGCAGCGATATGAAAAAGATTCCACTTCGTGATTCCACTACGTGCGTCAGTGAACGCGCTGTTGAGCGCTCGATTCTGTGTATAGATACAGACCTATAAGACTTTCGTTCTTTCTTGTCAGAACTCAGGCTCTCACAGTAATATGTAAATTTTTATTATTGTCATACGACAAAAAAAATGAAAGCCGTTTACAACTCCCTGTAACGCAGAATTAGAGCGCAGCTGTTGGGGAGGAGGGAAGGGCACTGGGGGGTGGGTCAAGTGACCTCGGGTGGCGGAGGGGTCACGTGACCTTCGAGGGTCACGTGACAATGCTGATGACGTCATCAGTGACGATGACGATGCGGATGCCAGTGACGTTCATCCGTGACGTCACTGATGACGTCATCAGTGGCGATGACGTCAACGGGGGTCACGTGACCTTGGGGGGTGGGGGTCACGTGACCTGGGTAACCATCGTGACTCTCGTGAGGGTAACCCTAGTAACCCTCGTGAGGGTAACTCATAACTCTCGTGACCCTCGTGAGGGTAACCCTTTTGAGGGTGACCCTCGCGAGGGTAACCCTTTTGAGGGTAACTAACCCTCGTAACCCTCGTGAGGGTTACGAGGGTAACCTTCGTGAGAGTAACCCTTGTAACCCTCGTAACCCTCACGAGGGTTACGAGGGTTACTCGCGGTTACGCCGACGCCGACGGCGATGGCGACGCCGCTTAAGCCGGGAACGGGCGCCTAAGAACTGCGCTCTAAAAATTAATAAATAAATCAGGGTAGTGTTGTTTGGAGTACTTGTCGGTTTGATCTGTAATCGAACGTTATAGGTAGAGACAGGACACCAAAATGAACATTCTTGGTTTTGAGATTTTGTTGCTATCAACATCGGTGATTTTCTAGGTCAGGGGTCTACGAATCCCTGCCCGCGGGTCAAACCCGGCCTGCGGAGGTCTTCCGATCGACCGGTGGCCGGCCGAGGTATTTCCAACGTAGTCCGGCCCGCGGCTCGCTTTCAGCGGGCCCGCTGCTACCGCCGCGAAAATAAGCGCACGTGAAGAAATGGCGTCGGAGCACGGACCGACCGCGTGAACGAAGATACTATATAAAAGAAGAGAAACCTGCCTATCCATAATATTGTCCTCTCTTCATATTATATATCCATTGCAAATATGTCATCACATGCATAACCATTCTTAGTCCTTTCTTTCATATCTGTGTAAGTATACGTATGTTAAAATTCATTTGCATTCCCATGTGCGTATATTGCACCTAGTGCCCTGTGTCGTGTCTATGGCATATTGTGAGCGTCAGTTCTGTCATTCACATTAGTATTCTGCCCCGCGTGGACATGTTAAAGTTCCTTCGCGCTTTGATTTATAACTTGTGAGTTTCCTGGGTACCAATTATTGTGTTATGTCATAATTAGCTAAATACTGAATTTCAAAATAAGGTATATCTTTTCATTCACAAAAAAAAGGTTTTACTCTAACTTCCAATTTTGTATTTAGGTGCTTATCTGGAATAATTTATTAAGTTTATTTCTCATTTATAAATACTTATTTATTTCCCCGCCCTCGAGACAGGAACTGATCCCCGATCCGGCCCTTTCGACAAAAAGTTTGGAGACCACAGCTCTTGATCAAGGTGATTGGCACACAGATGACACTAAAGGTCCCTTACAGCTGCTATTCCCAGCACGGCCATGCCGACGATGCTGAGCACAATGTCGATGATGCCCATCACCACCCACGGCAGGACGAGCTGAGCGCGCTCCTGCGTTGAGAGAGGGAAAGATGTCAGCGATGAACCTGTAGTCAGAAACTAACCCTTCTCAGGCACTTTAAACGGCCCGCAAAAATCGGTTTCTTAACGTGTCTCGCTACAATTTACTACAGAGGTGCAAGCAGGTGGTGGAAGTTTACAGGTAGAAAATCGAGGAATGGACTTACCTCATTGATGAGAAAAACAAAACGAAAACTTCTTCGGGGCAATCTACGCCGCCACTTCGCAGCACGCCTAGAGAGAAGTGCTGGCGGCAGATGGTGTACGCTGCGTCGAAATATCGCCGGCCGATTCGGGTTCTTCTGCGAGATCGTCTGCAATCAACCCGGATCGGCCGGCGG
Source organism: Ixodes scapularis (assembly GCF_016920785.2). Lineage (NCBI taxonomy): Eukaryota > Metazoa > Arthropoda > Arachnida > Ixodida > Ixodidae > Ixodes > Ixodes scapularis. Next base: position 50,485,695 of record NW_024609880.1, on the reverse strand, counting down.
TCCTCGACATTGCGTACGGCATCTGTCGGCAGCACTTCTCTCTTTGCGTGCTGCGAAGTGACAGTCTACACTGCCTAGAATAAGTGTTTACAGCGAAGCTGTTAAGGACTAGTTTCACCAGTATCATGTCCGCCAGCAAACAAATTATAACTCAAAACTCTGGGCAGCTACCGCCATCTATGAGCGACGGCGGAAACCTTTCCAGCCTGTCCCCTCTGGCTTGCCGACTTGCGGCAGGCCATTACCTAATTGTTCATTCCCACCACAGTACAGCTTCGCTGGTCTTCCTTCTTCACCAAAGTGGAAAGGCTAAAAGTTTTTTTTCTTCTTTTTTTGAATGAGGTAAGGTCATTCCTTGATTTGGTTCCCTGTAATCGTCCACCAGCACGATACGTTGAGAAACCGATTTTTGCGGGCCGTCCAAAGTGCCTTACAAGCGTTAATATGCTGTATAGTTTACATTAAATCCGCTAAATATAGTACCCTGTCAGAGCAATGCAGCCGACCATATACGCGTTTGGAAGTCCGGCTTCAGAACTCCGCCATCTTGCTTGGTTGGGGTGCGCTTGGACGCGTCATAATCCGATCACGATGCCTTGCTAAGGCGTAGTACTCGGATTATTGTCGTGCCCAAGCACACCCAAACTGAGCAGTATGGCGGCGCCCTGAGGCCGTACTTGCAAGCGTGCACATTACACGCATCCATTTTGAACCCCCTCCCCCTTCCCCCCCCCCCCCCCCCCTCCGTACAATCCTCAGTCACCCCCCCCCCCCCCCCCGAAAACTATTCCTGGCTACGGCACTGAGGTGGGTATACATGGCTTGCACGTGACGTCATTGAAAGACCGCTCCGATGGCCACTAAAGAAGGAGAGAAGAAGGAGCTCCCCTCTTATTTAAGACCCTCTGTTCTGTCTCCCAGATTTCTCCAGACGTCTCTATACTTCCCCCAAGAAGGTTACGGAAGGTTTAACCCGTCGCTCGAAATTCCTATAAAAGCAGCTTCCGTCTTTCTCTCTCACGTGGTGGCAAAAAAAAAAAAACAAAAAAAAAAACGCGATGTGTCGTATAGTTTATGTATCACGTCACATGTACACTTTATCTCAAAATCTTTCAAAAATGGTTTTCTTTTTGCGCGACTGTTCGTGCAAACAACGAATTCAATCCTGAAATGCCACGCTCTACGTAGTACGCGTCTTCTGCTAATGCATTTGACAGCAGCTAGCAGAGGCAATGATCCGGAGGCAATCAAGCAGCGACCTAATGCATCGTCACAGCGCTTGCTCTCTCTGTCGGTTTGCTAGGTCACCTGCTAAAGCCTAAAGTCCCTCGATGCTGCTCTTTACGAGTCACGACAACTAATGCGAATAAAAAAGCACGTTCCGTAGGAACTAATTTGCCTCATTCAGTGCACTCTTCCGCTTTGCGCCGCTATTTGCTTCCCAAAATCTGCACCGTCACGCAGTCGGCGCTTCAAAGAATGTATCTGCTTGTAGGCAAAGTTCCTAGGTAAGAGCTTCCGACGAGTAGCGACATTCTTTGAAGCGCCGACTGCGCGTGACGGTGAAGGTTTTGGGAAACGAATGGCGGCATTCGAACCACGGATATTCCCGGTGACTCGTGCTTGCAAACTGTCTTTTGTATGACTAACGAACAGTGTCGCAGTCTTACTGTTCATACGCCGTACAAAAGAAACGGTGTTCGGTGGGGGTCCCTATCAAAACGCCGAAACTCAATTGGCCGAATTATTAAAAAGCCGAACGTCAGGACGCTGAAAAATTGAAACGCCGAAAAGTTGAAATGCCGAAAAGTCATAACGCCGAAAACTACAAAAGGCGAAAAACGAATGACGCGCTTTGTCATTTCCACTTTGTATGTTTTACGCCAATGCACTTCCCATTGAACCGAGCATTTTCAGCTCAATCTACAAAGCCACCAGTATCAATGTAGATTAAACTGATCTAAAATTTCGTATTTTGCCGCTGTCGTATAGCTAGACATAGCAGTCGGACAGGACAGCTCTTATCGGTCAGCGGAAAAAAGCGGCGCTGCCCAGAGTACAAGAGAAGCAGCAATGTGCGGCAGTAATCATTTCACTGATTCGGAGGGACATGGTGTTATGAATGGCCCCCGGACCAGACCGTCTCGATCTAAACCACCCGGCACTGGGGAACCCCCTTGAGAATCGTCGCCATATGGTTCCGGTCAGTTGAGATTGAGCCCGGAAACGAAGCGAGCGGCGACAAAGGGATGGCTTTCGACGGAGGACCACCGTGTTGTTGCCGCCACACCTAGGCGCGAAGCTGAGCCAGACCCTTACTTCTGGCGGGGATTACACTGGCCCGAAACAGGGTCACCCGACGCAGGAACCGGGGATTATTGTGCGAAGATTCCGGATGACGGTGCGCCAGCTGCGGGACCTCCGTGAGGGTGTGTTCAGCACGGATCATCTTCGGACGCCACTTGCGGTTGTTCCGGCCCAACCCTTTTCGTGCCACAAAGCCGCCTAATGGAGAGATCGGCACCACCTCGGCCAGCGTCGTCTCCCCGGCTGAGAGTGGACCCTTTGTTGTCGCCTTTCGGCGCGGCATTCGAGAGCGGGAGTGACTCAGCGCCGGGATGTGATGTCCGGCCGCTACTACGCTGTGGGCTTGTGCGTGCTAGTGGGCGGGGCCTGACCAGTTGGGGAACGGCGTCCTGGCCTAGAGACGTAGGGAAGGGGGACCTTATAAAAAGAGCGGTTTTACGCGCTCTCGGTGTGTTCTCACGTTGTTCTCATGCCGTACGGCAGACTGTACATAGAATGTAAATAAACAGTTTGAGAAGAGACACCCTGGCTCGCTACCAACTCTGCCCGATGTCCTGGGCGACGCATGGCTCCAGCGGAGATCGACTACATGGACAAGCCCCGAGTCACAACAACTGGATGGCAGCGGTACGATTCGACTCCAAGCCACTGAGAAGACCTGGTGAGATTCGACTCCAAGCCGCGGAAGAGACCTGATGGGAGCGACGGCACGGAACCTGCGGAGTTCGGGCTGCGGCACCGGTGAGTGTTCGACACTTTTCCTTTGAGATTTACCAGGATTTGGATATCAAGGAGTAATATTTAATCTGGTTCTGAACGTCTACCTGGAAGAAAGAAAAGGGCTACTTCCAGGTGTGTGATAGGAAAAGTGACTTACACGTCAGGTATCATGGATGTTAAGGCACTACGCAAACCAGATCTAGAGGCAATTTGCCTAGAGTTGGGGATCGACATTGCGGGCCTGAAAAGAAAGCCTCAAATTATGGATGCAATTCATCGGTCGGGTGTTGACGGAGACGAACTGCAGGAGTGTTGGGAGTTTATTCAGGAACGCGAGAAAAGAGAGCAAGAGGAAGAAAGGAAACGCGAGAAAAGAGAGCAAGAGGAAGAAAGGAAACGCGTGGAAAGAGAAAAGGCGCAGAAAGAGTCCGAGGAGAGAGCAATCGAGAAGGCCAGGATCGACCTCGAGCTTGCGCGGGCAACTGGGAAACCAAGTTCAGTGGGGCAGCAGGGCTGGAAAATGAAGAATCTTTTGCAGCCCTACAGGGTTGGCGAGGATATAGGCCTATTCCTCGTCAATTTTGAGAGGGCTTGCGAGAAGGCAAGTTTCTCTCGGGAGTCGTGGCCTCAGCGCCTCTTGACGTTGTTGCCGTGTGAGGCGGCGGACGTGGTAGCCAGGCTGAGTAGGGAAGACTCGGAGGACTACACAAAAGTAAAATCGGGCCTCCTCAGAAAGTACAGGTTGTCCGCCGACGCTTTTCGCAAGCGATTCCGCGAAGTAAGGAAAAAGACCAGCGAGTCTTATCCTGAGTTCGCGTACAGCCTGAAGTCGAACTTAGAGGAATGGCTAAAGGGTTCCGAGGTTTTTGGGGACCATGACAAGGTGGTAGAGTGCGTCTGTCTGGAACAGTTTTTTAGTACCTTGCCCGAAGAAACCCGCTACTGGGTGCAGGACCGGCCTGACGTGAAGACGGTACAGCGAGCGGCGGAACTCGCTGAAGAGTTCAGCTCTCGTCGTGGCGTGCTTCCCGAATGGCGCGGTCGCCAGCACAGAGACCCCTCGAAAGGGACCGGCGCGGGGTTTAAGGACAGGTTACGGCAAGGGAAAGAGAAGGGTGGCCACAACGGTAGCGCAGATGGGGCGGCGAAGGAGGGCGAAAACGGAGGAAAGAAACCCGAGGAGAAAGGGCACGGGAAGGCGTTCGAGTCCCGAAAACCTTCAGTATGCTTTAGGTGTCACGAGCCAGGGCACTTCGCTGCCGGGTGCCGTAAACCACGAGTAGTGTTTTCTTTCGTGAGTGAAGACGATGAGAACATGCGTCTGTTGGAGCCCTACATGCACGACTTGGTGGTGAACGGTAGACCTTGCAAAGTTCTCCGTGACTCAGCCGCTACAATGGACGTGATTCATCCGTCCTACGTAAGTCCATCTGACTTTACAGGCGAGTGCGCCTGGATTAGACAGGTCGTTGAGGAGAACAGCGTATGTCTGCCGATTGCCAAGGTCAAAGTGGAGGGGCCTTTCGGGGAAATAGAAGTAGAAGCCGCGGTATCAAAGTCCCTGCCCGAGAGGTACCCTTACCTCTTTTCAAACAGATCCGATCACCTTCTGAGGGAAAAGGGCCTAAGCTTTGGGGAAGGAGTTGTCCAGGCTTTGACACGTTCCAAGGCGCGCGAGCTCGCAGCTAAGCAGTCGACCGAACACGGTAGTGAGGGCAGTCGGGACGAAAAGCACAATGGGTCAACTACTTCTGACTCCATCGAGATCCCTGAAGTGATTGAAGTTGCGCCCCGAGAGAGCAGTGACAGTGGGAGTGATCCGGCTGAGGATCAGGAACAAGTAGATAGACCAACTCCGGAGGAAGAGGGAAATTTTCTCTCGCCTCACTCATCGAGTTTTCAGAGCCTGGTGGAGGTGGACAGAGACACTTTAGCGGCCGAACAGGCGAGTGACCCCACCCTGAGTAACATGACAAACCACACTCAAAGGGAGGGAGTGGCTAAGCAGAACGTTTCGTTCCACACTCGTTCTGGCGTGGTTTACCGACAGTACAGGGATCGCAAAGGGGTCAGTTATGACCAGCTAGTAGTTCCGACAAAGTATCGCAGGGACCTTCTCTGTCTTTCGCATGGTAGCTCTTGGTCGTGTCACTTAGGCGTAAAGAAAACCAAGGCACGATTGCTACAGGAATTTTACTGGCCGGGTTGTTTCAAGGAGGTGGAAGAGTTTGTGCGCTCGTGCGATGCCTGTCAACGCGTTGGAAAGCCCACTGACAAGCAAAAGGCGCCACTGAAGCTAGTACCACTAATCACCGAACCGTTCCGACGTCTGGTGATTGACGTCGTGGGACCTCTTCCGGTGACCGATTCGGGATACCGGTACATCTTGACCATGCTTTGCCCCGCGACTAAGTTTCCGGAAGCAATCCCCTTAAAAGAGCTTAGTTCCGCCGGGGTAGTTGACGCGCTTCTGTCGGTGTTTGCTCGGATAGGATTTCCGGCAGAGGTGCAAAGTGACCAAGGGAGCGTTTTTACTAGCGCCCTGACCACGACCTTTCTAGAAAAATGCGGCATTCGCGTAGTGCACAGCTCGGTTTACCACCCTCAGAGCAACAGCGTTGAAAAATGGCACTCAGTTCTCAAACGCGTTCTACGCGCGCTCTGTTACGAGCATAAGAAAGACTGGGAAGCCTGTCTGCCTGCTACGATGTTTGCTCTGCGGACGGTCCCGCATGAAACTACTGGGTTTAGTCCCGCTGAGCTGGTGTACGGGCGATCCCTGAGGTCTCCCCTCCGAATGTTACGTGAGGCATGGGAAGGCGAGGGCGAGCAGGTGACGGTAGTGGCCTACGTTTTAGAGCTCCTTGATCGCATGCACAGCACTAGAGAGTTAGTAGAGGCTAACATGAAAGCCGCGCAGACGAAAGCCAAACTCTATTACGACAGAACAGCCAGACGTCGCACGTTCGCCGTAGGGGACGCGGTCATGCTGCTCAGGCCCGCTAAGAAGAATAAACTAGAAGTTCAGTGGGAGGGGCCAGCTGAGGTAGTTGGAAAGTTGTCTGACACGAACTATGCGGTGAAGATGCCTGGCCGGCGTAGGGAAGCCAGGATATTTCACAGCAACTTAATGAAACCATACCGACAACGGGAGGCAGTAGTCAACCTAGCTCTAAACATGCCCGAAGAAGTCGAAGCAGACTTTCCCGCAGTCGGTAACGAGCCAGAAGGTGAGTCTCTCCAGCGAATGCTGGAGAGGGTAGAACGCGAGACGGAGTTAGATCCAACACAGGTAGCCGAACTCCACGCGCTGGTTAATGAGTTTCGTGACTGTTTTGCGGATAAACCAGGGAGAACCAGCCTAGTGGAGCATGACATCGAATTAACGACCGATACTCCGATCCGTTCCAGACCTTATCGCGTCTCTCCTAGGCAGAGAGAAATCCTAGATCAGGAAATAAAGCGAATGCTGGAGCTAGGGGTCATCGTACCAGCGGAGAGCGACTACACCTCCCCGGTAATCCTGGTAGAGACTCCTGGGAAAAGTCCTAGACCCTGTGTGGACTATCGAAAACTAAACGCCATAACGCGGGACCAGACTTACCCAATCCCTAATATTGAGGAAAGAGTCGAACAGGTAAGCAGCGCAAGGTTTCTGTCAACTTTAGACTTAACTAGAGGTTACTGGCAAGTCCCCCTAACGGAGCGGGCAAGCCAGTACGCGTCTTTCATCACTCCGATGGGAACTTTTCGGCCAGTAGTGTTAAGCTTTGGCTTAAAAAACGCGCCATTTTGCTTCTCCCATCTCATGAACCGGGTATTGCAAGGGCTGGAAACTTTTGCTCTTCCTTACCTCGATGACATTGCTGTGTTTTCTGAGAGTTGGGAGGAGCACGTGGCAAATCTGAAGGAGGTTTTGAATCGCCTGCGCGACGCCGGATTGACCATAAAAGCGGAAAAATGTCAGCTAGGCCGAGCCGAAGTTAACTACCTGGGCCATATCGTAGGAAGAGGATACCGACGGCCGTCTGAGCTCAAAATCGCAGCTGTAGAAGAGTACCCGAGGCCACTAACCAAGACGGACATAAGATCATTCTTGGGTTTAACGGGATACTACCAACACTACATCCGAGGCTACTCCCAGATTGCTAGTCCGCTGACAGACGCTCTTCGAAAATCTGAACCTTTGCGGGTGGTGTGGAGTGATGCGAAGGAAGACGCCTTTCGTTCACTCCAGAGACAACTGTTGAGCCAGCCGATTCTTCGGTCGCCGGATTACAGCCGTCCTTTCATAGTGCAGTGTGACGCGAGCGACCGGGGCATGGGGGCCGTGTTAAGCCAGAGGGAGGACGATGGGAAGGAGCACCCCGTCTTATACGTTAGCCGAAAACTTTCTACCAGAGAAGAGGCCTACAGCGCCTCGGAAAAGGAGTGTGCATGCCTGGTTTGGGCGGCCGGAAAGTTGGATTGCTATCTGGCAGGTACGCGCTTCACTTTCGAGACAGACCACTGCCCACTCACGTGGCTCCAAAACATGTCCGCAAAGAATGGGCGTCTTCTGAGATGGAGCTTAGCTCTACAGCGGTATAATTTTGAAGTTAAGTACCGAAAAGGCAAGCTAAACGGGAATGCGGATGGGCTTAGCAGAGGCTTTGTCGCGTAGGTTGAAATTCTTGATAATGTTGCCTTTTTCTTCTATTAATATATTTTTTTTTTTTTTGCGTGTGTAATATGGTTCGATGTCAGCCTGATTTTGATGAAAAGCATCATCATATGACTTTCTTTGGGATCAAAATTGAATGAGTTAATCGTCTGCTTTCCGAGGCGGTATATCCTTCTGACTTTTACATTTGGTTGCGTGGTGTATATTTTCTAGATATTATGACGTATCAGTTACGGGGTTGATTGTATTCACATTAGTGGTCTTAATTGTTTGTCTTCGCTACCTGGTAAATTTCACTGGTGGAGTGTTGGGCACTGGCTGGGGTTACGGCTTCGGCTTTTTTGCGGGTTCTGTTATGCCTTCGACAGGTCTTCACCCAAGTCTGCTCCACCCGGGGCAGTTCTTCGTTCGCCAACCAAGTCTACGGAGGAAGCGGAACTTCCTGGACTCTTCGGAGAGCAGCGGTGACTGCAACCCCTTCGAGTCCACTACCTGGCGGCGGAGGAGCTGTTATGAATGGCCCCCGGACCAGACCGTCTCGATCTAAACCACCCGGCACTGGGGAACCCCCTTGAGAATCGTCGCCATATGGTTCCGGTCAGTTGAGATTGAGCCCGGAAACGAAGCGAGCGGCGACAAAGGGATGGCTTTCGACGGAGGACCACCGTGTTGTTGCCGCCACACCTAGGCGCGAAGCTGAGCCAGACCCTTACTTCTGGCGGGGATTACACTGGCCCGAAACAGGGTCACCCGACGCAGGAACCGGGGATTATTGTGCGAAGATTCCGGATGACGGTGCGCCAGCTGCGGGACCTCCGTGAGGGTGTGTTCAGCACGGATCATCTTCGGACGCCACTTGCGGTTGTTCCGGCCCAACCCTTTTCGTGCCACAAAGCCGCCTAATGGAGAGATCGGCACCACCTCGGCCAGCGTCGTCTCCCCGGCTGAGAGTGGACCCTTTGTTGTCGCCTTTCGGCGCGGCATTCGAGAGCGGGAGTGACTCAGCGCCGGGATGTGATGTCCGGCCGCTACTACGCTGTGGGCTTGTGCGTGCTAGTGGGCGGGGCCTGACCAGTTGGGGAACGGCGTCCTGGCCTAGAGACGTAGGGAAGGGGGACCTTATAAAAAGAGCGGTTTTACGCGCTCTCGGTGTGTTCTCACGTTGTTCTCATGCCGTACGGCAGACTGTACATAGAATGTAAATAAACAGTTTGAGAAGAGACACCCTGGCTCGCTACCAACTCTGCCCGATGTCCTGGGCGACGCATGGCTCCAGCGGAGATCGACTACATGGACAAGCCCCGAGTCACAACAATGGACGAAAGCGTAATTATGCGTTCCCAAAAGGGAAAAGCGAAACTTAGTTGCAAAAATAGTTATGTTTACGTACTTGACAAAAACGTCTGTTCTAGACACTACTGGAGGTTCGACAAACAGCGCGAATGCGACGTTAAGGGCCGCCCACACTAGCGAGAAAACGCGCCCGGCGCGCCGATAAATCGGTTAAGCGGCAAGATAAAGGGCGTGTCTCTGCACGCGCTCGTGGCGCTGACTGTGCTTCGGCGACATTTTGTTACTTGCCGCGATCGGCGTGCCACGCGCGTTTTCTCGCTAGTGTGGGCGGCCCTTAAGACTGATTACCGACCCTTCCTGTAGAAGGTATTCACAAGATCATCTCGAAGACAGTGACCCGCGCAAGCCATGCTCCGTATATCTGCAGGGTTAAAGTTTCTTGTACTCAAAAACAGATCAAAGCTCTGGCAGCGACCTCGAGTGATGCACCCGTGAAGATTTTGCAGTAAGTCACGGCAGATGTAGCAGCAGCCTCTTCAAAGCAGCAGCTTCGAAGCAATGAAGCCTCGCGCCAGATTGTGAGAAGAAAGAGGAAAGCGGGCTGCCCACACGAGCCGTCTACTGTGCAGGCGCTCATCATCAAGGACGAGTTCAGAACAACGTTAGGTGGCTGGGAGTTTCTACGGTGCGACTACACCAGCGCAAATAAAGCTCGGCTCTTAAATTTTGGCAGCGATCAACGCTATTTGGTCGTTGTTACTGTCGTCGGATGTGCATGGTTTTCTGTTCCACTTGTGCCAATCAGTATGGAGGAGAGTACAGGACCTAGGAGTGTCGGTTTTCTACAAAAATGATGTAGATGGGTAGATGGCTTCGGCCATCAAGGTGAAGCAGCTTTTATCCCTTTCATTCTTGCCCGCCAGAGAAGTACGAGATGCCTATACGTCCTTGAAACCATTCTTCCCGCAAGAAGCGTCTGTTCTTCTGCTATGGTGGGGGGACAACTACCTGGTTGGGAAATTACGCTGCCGTGTTGACCGTGTCGCCAAGGGTAACTCCAGAGCCCAGTGTTCTAATACGAGGTCCACCATTACTCCCGTCATCCCTCTAGTATGTGCTTGCCCTCGCTGACGACGGGTTTCCAAGAGGCAAAGCTCCGTTGAGGCATGGCACCCAAGATGGGAGACTTGGTTGGCGGACACCATGTAAGCGCGTTCGGGGTCATCACCACCATGAAAGTTGAGCAAGCTACAGGAGAAGACGACATCCAGGGAACGATCAAAAGACAGCCCCACCGTCCACGAAGCAAGAAGCAAAAGGTGCGCAAAAATCGCTTTGCGGCTGCCCTGGGCAACCGGGACAATGTCGACGTTCTAAGCTATCCTCGAAGAATTGCACACAACTTATCCGTCTGAAATGCAAAAAAGGAATCGCACTGCCTGTGCGACAACTTATATACAAAAAAAAAAAAAGTAAAAAGTTTTTGCTCTTTCTAAATTTGAATTATACGAAATGAAGCTATATTCGGGGATAACGTTTCATGGCTATAAGAAAATAGGACGAAAACGCGTGCACATTGGCGGGCGCAACCTCTTCCCCAACTTTCATGACATTGCCAAGAAAATTTATCTCCTGGTATACCTATTACGCACCAGCG